>NW_026706055.1:0-151495 GCF_029867415.1 Vicia villosa
CAAAATGATGAAGGAGCTTTGTGAAGAATTCAAGATCGAACATCACAACTCATCTCCTTACAGACCAAAGATGAATGGAGCTGTAGAAGCAGCTAACAAAAACATAAAGAAAATCATTCAGAAGATGGTCATCACTTACAAAGATTGGCATGAAATGCTCCCGTATGCTCTTCATGGTTACCGTACATCAGTACGTACTTCGACTGGAGCAACTCCTTTCTCCCTTGTATATGGCATGGAGGCAGTCCTACCTATAGAGGTTGAGATTCCATCAATGAGAGTTTTGATGGAGGCAAAATTAACAGAAGCCGAGTGGTGTCAAAGCAGATTCGATGAATTGAACTTAATCGAAGAAAAGCGCATGACAGCTTTATGCCACGGACAGCTATATCAACAAAGAATGAAGAAAGCTTTCGACAAAAAGGTTCGACCTCGCACAATCAAAGAAGGCGACCTTGTACTCAAAAAGATTCAATCTTTTCTCACAGATTCGAGAGGGAAATGGACTCCCAATTATGACGGCCCCTACGTGGTCAAGAGAGCTTTCTCAGGAGGAGCCTTAATACTCACGACTATGGATGGAGAAGAATTCACCCGTCCTGTGAACGTCGACGCAGTCAAGAAATACTTCGCCTAAATAATCAAAAGAACAGATCGCTAAGTTGAAAACTCGCAAAGAGCGACTTAGGCAAAAAAGAGCGTCTCGGTGAATCGAAAACCCGAAAGGGCGATTCAGGCAAAAGTTAGAGACATAAAAAATAAATAATCAATCCCGGTAAACTTAAAACCCGAAAGGGGTAGTTTACGCAAAAGTTAGGGATATATGGCAAGTAACTGTGTCCAGGACAAACTTGATCATTCAAAATCCATAGCGGAGTATTCATCAGCAGTAGGTCATCTTCTACGAAACACGAATACAGCGCAACTCGGAGTGGAAGGGAAAGATAACGGTCGTCACGTTTCATCGTAGCCCTTTTCCCGAAAATTACCAATTTCCAACTTTGTAAATACTCCATGGAATCAAGCATTTGGCTGATTACCATTCCATATATAATAATTTGAGCCTTGTGCTTTTCCTTAGCAATCTAGTCTTATTCAGTTTCTTGGAATGCATTTTAAGTCTAAACAGTCAATTTCTTGAAACAAATGTTTTCATAAAATAAAAATGAATTTACTTGCAAAAATAAAGGTGAAATTTCTTTCTAAGGTTTACAAACAATAGGAAGAATGCAAACAATTGCTCCGAGAACGGTTGAGACTCCGGGAACCAAGATTTCCCCATGAGGTCGCTTTGCGAACATCTCCCGATGACGGATCTTTACTTCAATTCATATTACTTACTTCGGACAGCGGACAACTGATAACCAGATATTCCCAACAGAGTTCGAACTCCAAGAAGAGGACATCTTCTGATCCACAAGAATTTCAGTCGTATCATAGGATTTTACATCCGCGACAATTCCATTCACATTCACTTTACATTTTGTCATTGTCATAATATTCATGCATACATTACATCATAATTGCATAGTCGAATCTGGCTTTGATCCTGTGAATGCCTAAGTCATTGAGGCATGAGCTCAAGTTTCCCCTGCAAGTTCCGGAGAAACTTTTTCCTTCGAGACAACAGTTCATACACAAGGATCTCCCCAAGCAAGTCAACAGATGGTAGTCTCCCTCAAAGAGATAGTTTGTTCACTTTTGGAATTCCTCAGCCGAGAATCTCCTGCAGAGCGACATTCGACAGTCTTCTTCAGATAAGATAGTCTGCTTCACATTTTGGAATTCCCTACAGGTTTGGTATTTCCCCAGCAGGGTCAAGAGGTGCCACTTCTTGTCAAAGAAGAATTCAGAATCTCCCAGCAGATCGACAAGTGATTCCCCAGCGGAGTCAGCGAATGATAGTCTTCGTCCAGAAGATAGTTCAGATTCCCCAACAAAGTCAGCAAATGGCAGTCTCTTTCATCAGAAGACAGTTTGCTCACTTTCTATCATAACAAAGTCAGCAAATGGCAGTCTCTTTCATCAGAAGACAGTTTGCTCACTTTCTATCATAACAGAGTCAGCAAATGGCAGTCTCTTTCATCAGAAGACAGTTTGCTCACTTCTTATCATAACAAAGCCAGCAAATGGCAGTCTCTTTCAGCAGAAGATAGTCTGCTCACTTTCTATCATAACAAAGTCAGCAAATGGCAGTCTCTTTCAGCAGAAGACAGTTTGTTCACTTTCTTTCATGACAGGGTCGACAAATGGCAGTCTCTTTCAGCAGAAGACAGTTTGCTCCCCTAGCAATTGGCAAATGGCAGTCTTTTCCCAAGAAAAGACAGTTTGTCTGTTAAATACTCAAGAGATCAACAAATGGCAGTTTCTTCGAACAGTTTGTTTGTTTCTGGGATGTTTAACTCCCCACAGAGTCGATGAATGGCAGTTTTCCTCTTAGGAAAACAGTTCGTTGATTCCCCAGGCATCAGTTGACGAATGGCAGTTTTCACCCCGAAAACAGTTCGTCCGCCTTCAAACAAAGTCATTAGCCCCTCAAAAGATCATGAGGCCATATGACATTCTTTCAAAGACGTCAAGTCAAAAGGGAAGATGGTGAAGTTTCTTTACAGCCGTCAAATGGCATCTTATCTCCAAGCGCTGGTAAGAAGTTTGATGAGGAAACAAACCTTTGAAGTTTCTTTACAACCGTCAAATGGCATCTTACCTCCAAGCGCTGGTAAGAAGTTTGACGAAGAAACAAACCTTTGAAGTTTCTTTTTAGCCGTCAAATGGCATCTTACCTCCAAGCGCTGGTAAGAAGTTTGACGAAGAAACAAACCTTTGAAGTTTCTTTACAGCCGTCAAATGGCATCTTATCTCCAAGTGCTGATGAGAAGTTTGATGAGGAAACAAACCTTTGGAAATTTTCTCTTTATTTGAGATATTGTCCAAACGCAACTGAGACCAGTTTCGAGATTTGGACATCCGGAACGAGAGGAGGTTGTTTACCTTTTTCTAAGTATCAACACTTAGTTAAAGAAGATGGATTGCGCATCTTACATTGCCATCCATTCACCAGAATCCACATCAAGTTTTTCTACAGGAGTTTGTCTCCTCATTCCCCGCCAAGTGCGACAACGGGATCAAATCATGCAAAGATTTTATCATCTCAGGAGTGCCCAAAATTCGGGCATTCTTTGATATTTAAGTCTCTTTTACGCAGGAGAGATCGAGATATCAATCTCTCTCCCTCCAGTTAAAAGAAACTTAAATAGGGGCATCTGTCATACCCTAATTTTTGACCCCCCTGAGATGACATATCTTCAGGATTTTCATCAAGTCAAAGTAAGTACCCAGGGCAGTCTGACATTCAATCGAGGGTGTTCAAAGACAAGAAAACTCAGGAAAAGGATCAATCAATAGAGGGATTAGTCTCTAATACAATCATAAGACTCAAAAGCTTCATTATTTCACCTATGATTGATTAGACACCCAGTCATCTAAGTACAGAATTACTCAGATCAACAGACTAGGGTTTGGAGCCTATCAAGGACTAAAATCAGGGATCACCTTTGGGAAACCCTAAAAAACCCCAGAGAACCATTCAAAGACATCAATCATCTTCAAATAACTCATATGACAAGATCCACTGGACATTACACCTCAGTTCAGAGTCTACAGTCATCATTGTCCTCTGGTCGACAATTAGGGTTTTTGACCTAATTCACCAAGATAGTTGACTTTTAATCAGGGCATGGATCCAAAACTCAAGACATGATTCAAGAGTCTCTACTACCTCAATATAATCCATTTACATCATTCATTTGAGGAGAAGATCTTGATTCTACACAAAAGTCCAAAATCTCACCTTACCAGGAAAAAGTCAATTGTATGGGATCACCATTGACTTTTGAGATTTTTGGTCAAACCATGACTTTTAAGGATCAATATCATCAATATATGGATAATGAAGTCATTTGACCAAAGAAATTCAAAGAAATTCATCAAGGAGCAAAAAGTCGGGAATTAGGGTTTTTTAAGGCATGGTGAGAACTCAAAATTTCACCTACACAACTCAAAAAACTTCCAACATGAAAGTTGTAGATCTTGCAAAATAAAACAACATCTTACAAAGGAACTTTTTTCAAAAGATCAATCATTTAAGAGTTTTGGAAATTTTGGAGTTTTAAGTCATAAAAACTTAGAAATTTTTCTAAGTGTTTTAACCTAGTTTTCTTCCAACTTTGGCCTCATTTTTCACAAATTTTCCAAAGGATTCTGAAGAAACTCCAAACTAATGATTTTAAGTAGATGTTTAGGGCTTTCCAAATTGTGTTCAACCTTCTCCAAATTCAATTTGAGCTAGGAGTTATGCTTGTTCAAAGTTGGCCTCATGAAGTAAAATTATAGGTCATGTACAATTTGAAACTTTGCAATTTTTGTGCATTTTGCTTCACTAAGTGATGCTACACGACCTCTAATGCATCTGAAACCATACCATACATCAATTTCCATCATTGCATAAGGATTAGAGAAGATTCCCAAAAACAAAGGCATGTGATTATGTAATGATTGCATTTTTGAATTTATGACAAATTGGTGATTCATCAAAGGAATCTTCTCCCAACCAAATGGAGCTCATTTCTGCAGCCATTTGGTCCCCTTAGATCAAGCAAAACCGAGGGCTAGGGAGTGGTATCAAAGAGCTCATCATTGCACTTGGAATATTCTTTGAATTCCTTCATGGCTAAGAAACCAAACTCACTACACTAAGCAAGCTTACTATGATCAATTGCTCTAAACCAATTGCCTATAAATAGAGGCCTCTTTCTCATTCAGAAACCACACCAAAGCAACAAAATTCTTGCTTTCTCTCTTCTTTCTTCATACTTAAGGTTTTCAAAGGTTCTTTGGCAAGAAGACTCGGATTCTTCAAACCAAAGCTCTTCCTTTGGAATTAAGTATTCAAACACATTAGGGAAGTCATTTAGAGGTGATCCAGACCTCTGAAACACTTCTGTAAGTGAAGAATCATCATCTTCACCTCTCACTTGGAGCTGTTGCAGTTGGAGGTCCATAGAGTAATTCAGGAGGTTTCCAGCCAAGCCAATCATCCAGGCACACTCCTCAGGTCATATTGAAGCTAACCAGATGGCTGCAGCTCGTCTGTAACTCCAAATTCAACAACCTCCATGTCTACTTGAAGCTCAAATCGAAGGAGGTCCACAGAGCAATTCAGGAAGATTCAAGCTCCAATAAGCATTCAGTTAGCATCATTGAGTCTTAAGGAAGCTATTGAGATCATTCATTCAAGTCCAGGTGTTCTCCATCACCCTCACGACCTCCATTTTCAGAGGTAAGTCTCTGAACCTCACCTCTTTAATTTAAGCACTCTTTGAGTTAAAGCTCGATTCTATCTTGTTTAGAATCATCAGAGGATTGAAAACCCTCTATCATCTTTCATTTATTCACCTTGTTTGTCATTTAATTTCAAATTTAGGGTTCATGTGTTCTTAGAGTTTTCTGAGAAATTAGGTAGCTATAGTTCATATAAATAAATGTTAGTTACATATCTGGATTCGTGAGGAAGTTTAGAACAAGATTGATGTTTACATCATGTCATTTAGTTGAGAAACCAGAAAGTTAGGATTTTGAAAATTCTTGAGCTCGAGGAAGAAGATGACTATGGCCATGGCGCGCAAAATTTAAATCTGGGGCCAAAGTTTATTTTATTTTGAATGGAAGTTGTTTTATAAACGACTAAATCGTTACGGCCCAGTGGTAAAGAGTGTTTGTGTGTTGCGCGTGTCCAAAGTCTGGGGTTCGAATCCCCCTCGCCCCAGACTTTTTGATTCTTTTATTTTTCAATGATTTATCACTTGTTTTGAAACATAACCAATTGAGTGAGAGTTATTATCACCAAGCGCGCGTTGGCTCAGTGGTGTTGTTTTGGGCTGGTGACTTCAAGGGCGTGGGTTCAAATCCTCCAAGGGCCAAAAACTATTTTTTAACACATAAATTCTTTTATTTTCTTCACAACTTCACATGAATAATTCACCTATCAAATTAAATCATTTTCACTTCATTTTTCACACACTTGTCATTTAATATATCTATTTTGTAAATAATAAAAAAAATCATAAAAATATTATTTATTTCATGTGTTTTAATTAGGTTTAAAATAGTATGTTTTAAGTGTTTTCTTAAATACTTTAAATGTATATATTCACTTTGTTTTAACCTAATCATTTTGTAAATAAGTTTATGATAAAACCCTAATTGTTTAGGTCTTAATTAGTTAAAAATCTTTATTTTTACCTTAATTAAGTTGACTTTTGTCAATTTTCAAAGCTGTTTTCAAATCTCCGAATAAATCAAATGATTAAGGTTTTCAAACAACAAAACCTTATATCATTTCAAATCATTTTCAATTTGCTTTTATAGCCAGTACTGTAAAGTACTGGGCCTCTAATAGAGTGTAAGTCCCAAACACCTTCTCTTCTTAGCTTGTTTTCAAAACTGTATTTTCAAAATCTTCTTTCTGTTTTCAAAACATTCTTCTGGTATTTGAAGGGCATTATTCCCGGTGAAACTCTTCAGATACCTATGTGACCTTTGTCCATCTTCACTTCTTCTGTTTTCAAAAACCCTTAACTGTTTATCATATATATATTCAACTGTTATCCACCAATTACTGTTGAGGCTCTGTACATACTTCTCCAAAGGCCTCCACTCCATCCAGGTTAGGCTTTACAAGCTTTCAATTTACAGTCTTTATTTAAATTACTGTCAAATATAAATTGTGCATTTATATATTAGAACTACGTTTGAGTATAAACCCTAGGACAGTTAAACTATATATATATATATATATATTATAGGAATATGACCTAGGATTGAGAATGTCTTCCCGGTGAAGGCTCTTTCCTAATTAGAGATCTGTAGTTCAAACCCCCAAGATGAATTATTCCCGGTGAAACATCTTGGCAAAAACCTTAGAATCCAAAAATAGGACACATCCACCCAAAGAGGAATTATTCCCGGTGAAACCTCTTACCCATTTGCTTAGAGCCAAAATAAGTTCAAAACCACATAGCTTTCTCTTGTGCTATAACAAGGACCCTCGATTAGCCTCCTCTTGGGCTTTGTACAAGGACCCACAGGCTTCTTAAAAGCATTTCCAGCTTCCTCTTGAGCTTGTATACAAGGACCCATCAGGTTTCTTATAAACATAGGAACAGGTCTTTAGTCACCTTTTAGCCTACCCTGGTGAGTTTTCTTCCAATTTAAACCAGACTTTTAACAAGCCAAGTTTGTCTCAATTTCACATTGAGTACACCTTTTGGAATGAGAGACATGGACAGTCTCTGTCACCCTTCTCTTCATCAATTTTCCTTAGCAGAGTCTAGCATCCATATCTTCTTACCCCCAGCATGAGTCATCCTTCATCTTGGGCTTTAAACAAGAAGTCTCCACTAGATAATCTTTCTGCCAATCATTTCAATAACAACCCCTGGAAAGGGTTAGCCTCCAAATCAATCCATCATTTCAATAAAACCCCTGGAAAGGGTTAGCCTCCAAATCATTCCTTCATTTCAATAAAACCCCTGGAAAGGGTTAGCCTCCAAAGTCAATTAATAAAAATGTCAAAAAAATAAAGTTTCATTTCTCTTAGGAGATAATTTCCCCAAAAAGAGTCAAAACCCCTGGAAAGGGTCAGCCTCCAAAAAACATGATAAAGTCAGTCTTTTAACAGACAAATTCACCAGCTGAGTCAAAATCCCTGGAAAGGGTTAGCTTCCAAAGAAAAACAGTCTTTTAATAAAATTTCCTCAGTAGAGTCAAAACCAACAAAAATAGTTAGCCTCAACCTTGGGCTTCATACAAGGCACCAAACAATAAAACTCCCCTGTCAAGAGTCAGCCTCAACCTTGGGCATTGTACAAGGCAGATAATAGAGTCTCCCCAGTGAGTTCTTCATCACTCAGTAGCCACAACCTTGGGCTTTGTACAAGGCAGATAAACCATATTTTCATGTGTCAAAGATTCCTAACACTTAGGATCTTTTCTCCCATAGAGTCATCCATACTCAGTTTATTTAAGAGTCTGCCACAACCTTGGGCTTTGTACAAGGCAGAAAATAATGTTTTCCCTAGCTAGAGTCAGCCACAACCTTGGGCTTTGTACAAGGCACACAAAAAAGAGTCATTCATAGTCTCAAAAATTCAGTTATCCTCAGCAGTTAGCCACAACCTTGGGCTTTGTACAAGGCACACAAATAAACACTCTCCAAATAGAGTCAGCCTCAATTCTGGGCTTTGTACAGAACACAAAAATACCCTGTAATTAATCTCCAATAGAGTCATCTCCCAGAGTCAATAATAATTAATAAATCAATCAAAAAAGCCTCAAGCTTGGGCCTCATACAAGCCAGCTAAAGTCAAATCTTTTATACAGTAGATAGACATAGCTTATCTCTATAGAGAGATATTTTTACTACTCTACCACATTCAAACAAACAAACATTTCAATTTCAATTTCAATCAAAGTCTCCCATTTAGGACTCTGAAAGACATGCTCTGGCACATCCCAGACTTGTACACTTTCCCTAATTTGGACGAGCATCTTTCTTTCATTTAAGAGGCATCTGACTGGCATACTTGCACACACAAGTAAGGTCCCCCTCTTGAATGAAATGAATCCAGTTATTCTGTCACTCTTTCAAAATGTTTGTGGTAGAATAGTACAAATACCTCTCTGTAAAGATGATTTCATGTCACTTTACTGTAAACAGAGATGTAATTCCAAGCTTCAACTTTGAGCTTCAAGCAAGGCACCCAAAAATAATTAATTTCCCTAGATAGTTCCCCGAACTACATTAAGCTCTGACTTCCACTAGGGATATGTAGGCATGAGGTTCACAAGGAATCTCAGCGAGCTAATAAAATACCAAAAATAGTCAGTCTGTCTATCTGTCTGTCTTTCTTTAATCAATTCAATTCTCTCTCCTAACACAAAGGAGAAACTTTCCCAATCATTAGCAGCAAACACAATCACAATGACACAGAGAAGGTTCCTGTAGAGTACTACAGATATGTAGGGTGTTTAAACACTTCCCTATGTATAACCGACCCCCCGGACTCCAGAATTTCTAGTCTAGGTGAAATCCCCACACTTAGCAAACTCTAGGGTTTAGTTGAGATCTTTTTTCCCCTTTCCTACTCGTAGGACCAATAAGAAAGTTCGTGTGATATCGTAGGAAGAACTGAAACAAAATTTATCCCACCACGGGCGCATTCTCCTTCCAAATTTCGCGTGAAGGGTTTAGCGTGCCGTCCTCCCAAGTGAAACGGGGAGGTAAAGAAAACGACACCACACAAGGCATATGAAAAGCTTGAAACCATCCACATTCGCACCAATCTTCGTCCAGAAGAACCCTATATTGTTGTCTTGGCAATCCCTCATTGTGGTCAATTGTCTCCCGCACACTGAACGTGCGATTGAAACGGTCGAAAGAAGTTACTTGATGAGTGTTCGCTTTTGCCGATTGCTGTTGCATAAATTTCATGCAACTATCACTTAATAGTTGACCAGATTTCCTAACATCACCCCATTTCCTCCCTCTCGTTGAGAAGAGTGCAGCCATCCTAAAGTATGTAGCCTCCACTAGTGCTGTGATTGGAAGGTTATGAATGCCTTTGAAAACGCCATTCATGGATTCCACGAGATTTGTCGTCATATGGCCCCATCGCACGCCCTTGTCGTAAGCCCTTGTCCTTTTCTCCCTAGAAAGGTTATCTACCCAACTACCTGCCTCTGGATTTGTCATTACAATCTCACTCCGATAATGCTGGAATGTGGGTTGGGTCAATGCATAACCAGCACTGACCAAGGCCTTTCTTAGATGTTTGTCCTTGATCTCCCGCATGAAGTTCTGGGCGATGTGGCGAATACAATAGACGTGTTTTAAAGGGGGGTCATGCCATCCGTTTGCTGGATTATTATAAGCACTCTCTATGGAAGCGTGCCTATCAGAGATTAAACATATGTCAGGCTGAGGAGCAACATGTTCTCGGAGGTTCCTTAGAAAGAAACTCCAACCCGCCGCAGTTTCACCTTCGACGATTGCAAACACCACTGGAAATATGTTGTTGTTCCCGTCTTGTGCAACCGCCATGAACATGGTTCCTTTGTATTTGCCGTATAACCATGTTCCATCAATTTGAAGTATGGGTTTACAATGTGCAAATCCCTGTACGCAAGGTTTGAACGCCCAAAAAAGCCGATGGAATATTCCATTTCCTTGGACAGGGTATCCATATGGGGCATGCGCGGGCAGTGTCTCAAGAATAGTAACAGTGCCAGGTGCGTAACTGTGTAGCGCATTGAGGTATCGGGGAAGAATTTTGTATGACTCCTCCCAGTTGTCGTAGACTGTCTCAATTGTCTTTGTTTTTGCAACCCACGCCTTTCTGTAAGATGGAGTGTAGTTGAAGGTTGTAACGATATGCGAGATAATATTTTTGACCTTCAGAGACGGATCAGAACTTATTAGAGGCAAGATCTCCTGACAGATGAAATCGGCACTGAGTTTCGTATGATCCTGGGAAGTGTTAGGGTTGACACACGTGTGTTGCTGCGTAATCGATCCTATTTTCCATGCATTACTTCTCTTGCTATAAGAAGCCAACAGTCTGAAGCCACACTCTGGATTCTTACAAGTGATTACATACCGTTCCAGGTTAGAACGATCTACTTCAAAATCAACGTTGTGCGCCATGTGCCATTTTGTTATTGTTCTAAGACAAGCCTCCTTAGAGGGAAACTTGTCTCCTTCCTTTAATTCATCGTCAGTTTGGATGTACGGTGTGAAGAAGATGTCGGATGATGGTTCGTCACCTTCTAGGTTCAGGTTACTCATATGTGTTGGAGGTGCATACACGTGAGCTGGAGGCACCAAAGTTTGTTGCTCGTCGTCGGATTCCTCGTTGACCATGACGTCAAATTCAGTTTCCAGATCTTCTTCTTCCTCGTCTATGACATCAACTTCTTCTTGCTCGTTGACTGGTGGGTCTATAACTTGTGACTGGACAATCTGAGTTTCTTGTGTCCCAATCTGTAGAGTAACGTACAACTCGATGGAATCCAAGCCAGAGTATTCGTGAGTCGTAAACATATCTTGCAGGTCTTCGTCAGTGGCAATCTCCATCTCATAAAAATTGACAGTGTTGTCGTCATTGAAAGAGGGACATTGGTAAAAAACGGTTGCAATAGGACCCATTGCAATCATAGCGTATAGTCGCTGAATGAAGTACGAAAAGTTTGCTCTTTTGCTTAGCAAAAATGGAACAACCTGAGTGTTCCGCATCACAAAACCGACTATTTCATGAGAGTAAGTCTCACCGTTTAGATGGGCATGCACAAGGTATTGGGTAGATGAAGTCATTTCGACGGAGAAGTGTTTGGTTGCTTTAAGATGAATTCAGATTTGGCAGAATTGCTAGTGTGAGTTGTAATATTTAGAAAACACTGAGTGTCTTATATATGGTGGTTCTTACAAACACACTAGTATAGGTTTGCCACAAGATTCCGAATTGATTATAAAAGACAGACACACTGATCTAGGTCTGCCACTAGATTCCGAATTGATTATAAAAGCCAGGCACGCTGATCTAGGGCTGCCGCAAGATTCCGTATTAATTATAAAAGACAGACACACTGATCTAGGTCTGCCACTAGATTCCGAATTGATTATAAAAGCCAGGCACACTGATCTAGGTCTGTCACTAGATTCCGAATTGATTATAAAAGCCAGGCACACTGATCTAGGTCTGTATATATATAAATAATAATGATGTTACTATAATATTAATTATATATATTACTAATTATACATATAATTAATAATTACGTATATATATTTTAATTAACAACATGCAACTGTCCGTGATCAACTAACTGATTTTTTTTGGCATACATACTATTTTCAGAACGCTCAAAGTTTTCGCACTCGTAGTCACTCTACCATCGCTCCGGACGACCGCATTATGCCATACCTGGACGTCGCTGGTTTCGGTCCGATTAGCATAATCGCCGAGTCTTCTATTGACCACAAGTTTGTTCTTGCGTTGCTAGAACGCTGGAGGCCGGAGACACACACCTTCCATCTTCCAAAAGGGAAGTGCACCACCACCCTTGAAGATGTTCATATGCTACTTGGTCTTCCAGTTGACGGTAAGGCAATTAATGGCTGTGTTATGCAGGCGAATTCCTTATGCTTCCAGGCAATTGGGATAGACTTGATAGATGGAGCAGTTGGTTCTAGGGGGCAAGGTGTTAACCTTAAGAGGTTAAGGACTTATTATGACAATTTTCACTTGAATGATGCGTCTCCCCAAGAGACCATACTCCAGAAAACTAGGTGTTACCTACTATTGCTTATTGGAAACGTTTTGTTCCCAGATAGCACTGGTAACACTGTTAACTTTATGTATCTTCGTTTACTAATGGATTTTACTAGAGTTGGTCTATACAGCTAGGGGTCTGCAGTTCTGGCTACGGTGTACCAATCACTGTGCAAGAACTCAAGAGCTGATTCTTGCACATTCTATGGATGCGCCCTGTTGGTGCAGGTGTGGGGGTGGTGGAGGATGCCCATACTGGACCCGGTTAACAATGGAAGTTGGGCCTTTCCGTATGCCCTGAGGTAAGTTTTTAGTATACCATTTTTTTCGCACACATTCTACTCCATTCTAACTAAATTATAATATTTTCGTTGTAGATTTTGTGTGAAAAAAATGGACTTCACACTTAATCCGCGGTCAAATATCACAATGTACCGCACGCTAATTGATCACCTTGGACCCCATCAAGTATTATCTCTAATTCTTTGCTTTTTTTAAGTATTTTTAATAAATAATTTTTCCCGGAGTAATGTATAACTCTCATGCATGCAGTTCATATGGCGACCGTATCTCGAATGCGAGTATGAGCCTAGAGCTCAGGATGCAGAAATTTGGACGATAAAGTGTTGCCTAATCCGGTACAACATCATAGAAATGCATCAAAGTGACCGGCTAATGCTTCAGTTTGGGATGCGTCAACGGATACCCGACCCTCCAGTTGACTTGGGAGTGTGGCACCTCAGAAGAGTTAACCATCAATGGACACACCAAAACTGGAAGGATTTTGCACCCGATCACCGCCAGATGTGGAAGGACCGTCGCCAGTATGTCCTGAACTTCCCCGTCAGTGACCATGAAATGAAACCTTCTCTTGAATACATGAGTTGGTATCGTACAGCTACATCCCCTAACTTGTTTCTTGCAGCTCCGTTCTATTTAATTGATCCCCGTGCACAGAACTACATCTTGCCACAACAACAACAACCGAAAGAGGAACAACAACAACAACAACTACGGCAACAACAACGACAACAACAACGCCTACAACAACGCCAACAACAACTCCAACAACAACAATAACAACAACTCCAGGAACAACAACAACTCCAGCAACAACAACAAAATCTTTTTAGTACTCCATCCCGTTCCGCACGCAACTACCGCCAATCAAATATTTTCCAATCCCAGTCTCAACCATTACAAGAATATGAAGACCACCATCATTCCTCGGACCAATATCAGACCCATTCACAACCATTTGGATTTGCAGCATTTGCAGGGTCCACAAGGGGATTCGGCCAAAACCTTACTCCCGGTTCATCTAGACTTCATCTTAGTCCCGACGATGGTCCTCATGGTGAATCCTCTTACCGTGGCACCCCCTCCGGCTTCGCAACACCTTCAAACCAATTCGGCTTTAATCAAGGTAGTTATAGTGCTGCTAGATGCTATGAACCCGAAGCCTTTTCCCAACCCACTCCACCACCACGACTTAACACGTTTGAGGGGATGGGTAACCGACATTACAACAGCGGTTTTCCGGATAATTATGGGGGCGTCGACGAATTCATTGACAGCGATCCACGAGACATCCCAATGCCGAGCCCAGTGACACAAACCCAGCAAGAACCACAAAGGGGCAGAGGTAGGGGCAGAGCTAGGGAAAGGGGTGGTGCCAATATTCGCGGCGGGATCAACGATCGCGGCAAACGTGTCATAACAAGACGAAATTGCGGAATGGATGGCTATCTTGGTGATGGACGCCATTGATCATATTGTTGTATTTTCTTTAATCAATTGTGTAGCTGTATCGTTTCTCTAATTATCTGTAATCGATGTTTCGTTCCTTTAATATAATGCACCAATGTTATATTTTCGGTTAACAAATGTCAATTTACGTTTTGTGTACTTCATTTTTAAGACTAAAAAATTATTTTGAAAATTTATTTATATATATATCTTAACTAATTAAATAAAAATGGAATTTTGAAAATATATATATTAACAAAATCTTAACTAAAAAAATAAAAAAAAAATGAAAAAAAAGAAAGAATAAGCCTTGGCGCCAAATGAAATGGCTATTAGGGCAAAAAGAAGCCTAATGCGCCATTCCATTTGGCGCAAACAATCCCTTTTTTAGGGTTAGCCAAATGGTTTGGCGCATACACCCACTTTTAACACTTATACGCCATTTGGTTTGGCGCATCCACTTCTCTAGGGTCCCAAACCTAGACAGTTTGATAAATACCCCAAAAATATAGTTTTTTTGGTAATTTTTTTATTAAACATGGTTAATTAAAATTTTTTTTCACTTTTAGGCACTGAACAACTTCATATAAAATCTTTTATACATTTTTTTATACTCTTGTTAGAGATCAAATAAATGTCATATAAATTGGGCACGTCAAATATATTCATAGGTGACATCTATAAAAACTTATCTCTACTTTTTAAAAAGAGTTATTTTCTATAAGAGGTTATCGAATCAATACAATATAACAACGAAAAATAGAATAACTTAACAAATAAATTTTTTTTTAATCAAAATTTCAATAAAGAACCAAAAATTCTAACAAGAAGATTACAAAAGACGGGGCAAAAAACAAAAACCCCGAAGAAAACTACTCACCAAATACACTCAATGAAAAATATAATAAAGGAGAATTTATAAAGTCATAGAAATTATAATTGGTGCGAGTAATTTTCACGATGAAATAGAATAACTTAACAACTAATTACTATTAATTTTAATATATATTAATTTTATAAAGTTTATAGAACACTCAAGATTATATTTTTAGTGTCATATTTGATAGTACTAATAGTAAAAAAATTTAGAACAAAGAAATTCATAAGAAATAAATATAATTTATATAAGTTTTTATATAATTTTAATTTATTTGTTATTATAATTATTTTAAAATTTGTAATATTTTTTTTAGTCAAAATAGTTGTACTAATTTGATATTTTATTTAAAAAATGTTAGATGTGCAGTTAGTTTTATTCATTTATTTCACTTTTTAAAATTAAATAACACATCTTATTTATTATATTTTAAATATTCAAACACCATCTAAATGATTGAAAAATATATAATTAAAAGTAATCACAAGTGTATTACGCTACTAAACTATGTAATGTATATTTGAAGTTTTGTTATACGTTTATGCCTAATTTTAATTTATTGAAATTACTTTAGATGGAAAGTTTTTCAACTGATTTGGGGAAGATAATTACGGAAAAATTGATAAATGGAACAATAGCAGAAATACGTCATGTATCTTGCTTCACATGCATTACTAATGAATTCGAAGAAGAAAAAGTTTCGCTGAAAGCAGAAATAAAAACAATGGAGCAACGTGTTAAAGTGGCAGCTGGAATATATAAAGATATTCTTGCTAATGTGCATGATTGGAAAGAGAAAGCTGATAAGCTTATCCTAGAGGACATCAAAACAAAACGAACATGTTTTTTTGGATTATGTCCTGATTGCATATGGCATTATAAAAGGGGAAAAGAGTTAGCAAATAACATAAAGGAGGTTAAACGATTGATAAATAAGGGCGAGAAATTTGAAAATATTGAACTCCCTCGCCGTCCTCCAAATGCTGAACGTTTTTCATCTATAGATTACATTTCTTTTCAAAGTAGAGAGGAAAAATATAGAGAGCTTTTGGATGCACTAAAAGATGAAAACAACTATATGATCGGAATACAAGGTATGGGGGGCACTGGAAAAACTACATTGGCCCAAAAAGTGGGTAAAGAATTAAAGTTATCTAAACAATTCACTCATGTAATCATTACAACAGTGCCACTTACTCCTGATACAAAAAAAATTCAAGATGCTATTTTTAGTTCTTTGGGAGTGGAGTTGGCGAACGATAATGACTCTGAAAGGCCCAAAACTGTAAGGAGCATATTAACAGGTCGTGAGAAAATTCTTCTTATAATGGATGATGTGTGGGATAAAGACCCCCCTCTTGATTTTGATCTAATAGGAATTCCAAAAAAAGGCAGTCACAATGGTTGCAGAGTTCTTATAACCACGCGGAGTAAACAAGTATTACAAAAAATGGATTGTGATAAGAAGATTGAATTGGAGCTATTATCGGAAGAAGAAGCATGGGATATGTTCAAAGCGTACGCCGGTATAAGCAATAGTTTTTCAAAAAAATTGATTACTAAGGGACGTGAAATTGCTAAGGAATGCAAACAATTACCGATTGCAATTGTAGTTATTGCCGGAAGTTTAAAGGGCCAACAAGAGCGCAAGCACCAGTGGGATGCTACGTTAAAATCATTGAAGAAAAATTTATCCATGGATGATGTCGATAAAGAAAAGGTTGAAATTTATAAATGTTTGAAGTCTAGCTATGACGGTATGAAGGATGAAAGAGTCAAGGGATTGTTTCTCCTATCATCTCTATTCCCAGAAGATAAAGAAATTCCTATTGAAATTCTAACTAGACTAGGCATAGGAACAGGCCTTTTTGGGAAGAATTACGGCAGGTACAATGATGCACGAAACGAAGTAGGTGCAACTATAGATAAACTCATCTAAATGTGTTTGGTGGCGCGGGTCGGTGACGAACATGTAAAAATGCATGATTTGGTTTGTGAAGCGGCTCAATGGATAGCATACAAAGAGATTCGATGTGTGGAATTATCGAGCAAAGATGAAAAATCATCGGTTGAAAAGGAGAAAAATATGAACTATTTATTTTGTGAAGGGAAGTACATGGATTTGTTTTCTTGGAAGTATGATGGTTCCAAACTTGAGACTCTAATTCTCAATGTGAAAAGGGATGAAGATTGTGAACGTATGGAAGCCAGAAGTTATTTCTTTGAACATATTGACCAACTTCAAGCTTTGTACTTTTCAAGTCATAACAAACGACCCCTATCATTACCAGATTCAATTCACTCATTGGCAAATATTCGATCTATACTGGTTGATGGAGTTGATTTAGGTTACATCTTTGTTTTGAGAAATATACAAAGTCTTGAGACTCTTGATTTGGTTAATTGCAAAATCAATGAGTTGCCATACGAAATTTCAAAGTTGGGAAAATTTAAAGTGTTATACTTGAAAAATTGTGAAATTAGAAAGAATAATCCATTTGAGGTTATTAAAAAATGTCTAATAAATTTAATATATATTAATTCTATAAACGTTATATATATATATATATATATATATATATATATATATATATATATATATATATATATATATATATATATATATATATATATATATATATATATATATATATATATATATATATATATATATATTTGCAATGTTTACGTTTACTTCATAATTGCTAATATTTTTTTAAAAGGTAAAATCAATCTTATTAGTTTAGTCGATATAGTGAAATTGTGTAAGTTAATATAATACAAGTTTTTTATTTAAAAAAAAATACAAGTTTAAATAAGTAATAATTAATAACTTACAAAAACTTAGATGTTTGATGAACATAAAATAATAAAATAAGACAAAAAATAACATATAGTCCTAACAAAATGTACACTAACAATAAAAATATATATTGAATAATAAACAATTTAAAAGATATTACATACAAAATTAAAAAACAAAATATTCTATAAAATTAATATTTATCATTTTCAAAAAATTCTGTTGAATAAAATTCATCAAAGTTTAAAAGAAAAAATATCTTAACATAGTTTAATGATAGAATTTATAATTTAAGAAATTGATGTTCAATGTACTTATTAGACATGTCTATTTTCCGTGAGAAAAAAAATAAGATAAAGGCGGTTCACATGAGTCATTTTAATAAGAGTTGTTAAAATGAGCTACATGCCCCTAAACGTGTCGGCCCATGCGGGCCTCGGGTTTTTCAAGGACTCATATTTATATGGTTGTAAGTAACCATGCAATTTTATGCAAAAAATACTTGAAGCGCACAAAATAAGACCCGAAAATTAAGACCCAAGCCCAAACTTTTTTCGGGTCTGATGAGTCGGCCCAAGGTCTCCGACCTATTTTGACAACTCTAACTTAATTGTAAAATATTTCCTATCTATAAAATGAATATGATGTAACATTTTAAAAAATCGGAAAAAGTAAAGAAAATATTAAAAAAAAAATTTGAATTTTTTTCCATTTACTTCACATTTTAAATTTACACAACAACATCTTATTTATCATTTTTACATATTTAAACATCATCTAAGTTGTTCAGGAATGTACTAAATTAGAGTTGAGATTTTATAAATTTTGTTTAAATCAATATAATTAAAGTTTATATATAGTAAAATCGATTCTATAAGTTTAGTCGATATAGTAAAATTGTTTAAGTCAATATAATACAAATTTTGTTTAACAACGCAATCCAAGATGAAACAAGTACTAATAATTAATTACTTACAAAAGTTTAGATTTTAAATGATCATATAATTAGAGAAAAATAAAATAAAAAATAAAATATTAAGCTTTATAAACATAAAAGTGCACTACATAATAAATAATGTATTGAGTATTAAAGAATGTTTAAAAAAATTACATACAAAATTAATGAAAAAATTACTCTAAAATTAAAATTCATCATTTTCACAAAATCCAGTTGAAGACGTTTCACCAGAAATTAAAAGATAAAAGATCGTCTGTTTCAATAAAGTAATTCACACCAACTTAGCTAAATTTAATTATATGACTTAATAGTTTGAGTAACTGGTACTCATCGTACCTATTAGACGTGTCTATTTGGCGTGAGAAATAAAATGCAAATTTAGAAAAAACATAATTGAAAAAATAGGCAAGTTCATATGAGTTATTTGAATGTAGAATGTCCCCCCATACATAAAATGAAGAAGATTTAACTTTTTAAAAATGTTAATAAAAAATTAAAGGAAATATAAAACAATTATTTAATTTTATTCATTTATTTCACTTTTTAAAATTAAATAACACCATATTATTTATTTTTAAATATTCAAACTTCATCTAAATTATTGAAAAATATATATTTCAAAGTCGTGGATTTTTGTGTCGAAACGGCATCATCCATGTCATCTAAAATTTCCAAATCAATTATATTTGAGAATTTCTTCACCCACCTCCTAACCTTCTTGCCCACCCCTGGTGAATTTACAACATTACCCCTTGTTTCGGAAGTTCATTTCCGAAACGGTACTTTTTTTGAAAAAAGGTGTTTTCAGAAATGAACTTCCGAAAACGTGTTTTTTTTAATATAAAACATTGATTTCGGAGATGCATCTCCGAAATAAAGTTACATTTTCAGAAAATGTGGTGTTTCGGAAGTTAATCTCCGAACTCACCCCCCATGATGGAATTCGGAAATGAACCTCCGAATTTATGTCTAGACAAAGAAAAATGAAAAACAACAACGATTCGCTTTATTTAATCGGGTGAAGATTACAACGATAATATTACTGAAAATTAAAGTTACATATTGTTGAGCGATGGCGAGCGGTACTCGAGCTGACAGTTTGAAGAAACTACCTACGACATCAGGAAATAATGATATACTTCTGGCCGATAAGGAAGATGTTTTTATTCCAGATAACCTTCATATGAAGAAGCTTTTTGAGAGCGAGAAAGGTTTTGTATGGTATCCTAAGCATAACATGACACCATTGTTCAAGAGTAAACTATCTGATATTTACAGAAAAGTTGGTGCTAGAAATATCTCTGAGTCACTATCCAAAGAAGAATCATCTGTTGTGAATGATGATGTTGAACTCGAGCATGTTGATCCAAATAATATTCTCAACTTAAGGGGTTTGGTTAAGCTTCTTCTTGGTTTTCTTGCATGTTACGTTGTAGCCTGAAAATGGAACAAAGTAAGAGACATGAAGCTGTTCAAAGTCTTGTCAACTTGAGTTTCCGCGAGAGAAAGGAGCCAATCAATGTAAGCTATAGTTTATCATTATCATCAGGGGACGTCATTACAAAAAAATCAAACAAAGGGGTGCGCTGGGAAAGTCAAAGTTCTATGTTTATAATCCAGAAGATGGATAGTGTTCGCGGCGATGAAATCCAAGAATCTACATATTGATTTTAAAAGCGAAGAAATTGATTTTCTATTACATATTGATCCAAGAATCTAACAAAACAAAAACACGTTATTCTGCCCGACGAGCGTTACAAAATACACATCAAACAAAACAAAAACATGTTATTCTTCCCGACGAGCGAACTCCTCCGAATGAAGATAATTATACCAATCCTCATCCCACTCAGTATCAGAACCATCAGCGTTGATGACGCCTGAAGACTGAGCCTGCACGTCCGAGCCATGGACCCCCAGGGGACGAGAAGCAGAACCAGTCAAAACCTTCTTCTTCTCCTTCACCTCCTTCACCTCCTTCTTTGAAGAACCCTTTCTTCCCTTAGCGCCACCCATTCCTGCGTAAAAATGAAGAAAGAAAGGTCCATGGGACCTCCTTTTATAAAAGAAGAAAGGGGACAAAAACGCTTGGGAAACAGACAAATCATTAAAGAACAAAGACGTTGGAAACCAGCGACACGCCGTCAAAGAAGTCAGAACGCATGCACACAAACTTCAAAGAAACAGGCACAATAAACAAAGGCGTTAAAAATAAAGTACTTGCAAATTAAAACGGACACTCCCTACCCTCTCTAGAAGACGCAACCTTAGTCTCCCTTCCCTGTCTGATGCGTGCTGGTTGGTTGTCTGACATGTTCCTGTAAACAATTGAAATCGATTAATATGCGAGACAAAATAAAAAACAAAAAAATTTGAACTTCTGATACATTTCGGAAGTTCATTTCCGAAAACTGGGATGAAGGTGTTTTCGGAAATGAACTTCCGAAACACCCCTGCGATGGAGTTTTCTGCAACTTCCATGGCAGACCCCTAAACCAAACTTCAAACCAAATCAAAATGCTTCTAAACAACCTAAATACTACTAACAACCTAACCATATATCATTTATGCAATTAAAACCCTAAATAACATGCATTTGAATAATGAATCTAAAAATTTCAAAACTTACAAAGTGTTAGGATTCAGGGCTTTTGAATGTTTTTAGCAGTGTGATTGGAGCCTTGATGCAGCTTTGGAATTCTGTTTGCACAAATTTTCGCCTTTGCCACTTTTTGTTTTGATTTAGGGTAAATGATTGGGGGAGGGGGAGTGTTTTGATAAATCTGCAGAAATCGCAGTATTTCGGAAGTGCACTTCCAAAATGATGTTTTCGGAAATGAACTTCCGAAATAAGACAATTTTTTCAAAAAAAGACGCTTTCGGAAATGAACTTCCGAAGCAGGGGTATTTTGGGATTTTCGCTGGGGGTGACCCCCATAGGGAGGTGGCTAAAGAAATTTTCTTAAATTTTTATGTGGCATCTTCACTTTTCAAAATGGCTTATTCTCTAATTGAGTTAATGGCTTATTCTCTAATTGAGTTAATCGATTCAACACCCGGTAACTAAAAAAAATATTGACTTAACAACTAATTACGAATTACTTTTGTATTTCTTAGTTTTATAAATCTTATTGAATACCTTTTTTCTTTGCAATATTTTAATTTTTTCGTTATTGTTTGTATATTTTTGAAAGATGAAATTTAAGATTTAAAATACTATGTAAAAATTAAACGTAATCACAAATGTATATCGTTGTAAAACACTGATACTAACACGACAACACTAGTAATAATTTAAATAAAATAAAAATTAAATATAATCACAAGTGTATTTTGCTAGTAAACTATGTAATGACTATTTGAAGTTTTGTTATACATTTATGGCTAAATTTAATTTATTGAATTTATTTAAGATGGAAAGTTTCTTAGCTGGTTTGGGGAAGTCATTTGTGGAGAAAATGATAAATGGAGCAATAGCAGAATTACGTCATGTATTTTGCTTCACATGCATTGTTAATGAATTCGAAGAAGAAGAAATTTCACTAAAAGAAGAAATGAAAACATTGGAGCAACGTGCTAAAGTGGTAGCAGGAAGAGATAAAGATATTCTTGCTAATGTTCATTATTGGAAAGAGAAAGTTGATAAGCTCATTCAAGAGGACATCAAAATAAAACAAACATGTTTTTTGGGCTTATGTCGTGATTGCATGTGGCGATATAAAAGAGGGAAGGAGTTGGCAAATAACATAGAGGAGATTAAACATTTGATAAAAAAGGGAGAAAAATTTGAAAATATTGAACGTTTTCAATCTAAAGATTACATTTCTTTTAAAAGTAGAGAGTGCAAATATAGAGAGCTTATGGATGCACTACTAGATGAAAACAACTATACGATTGGATTGCAAGGTATAGGGGGCATCGGAAAAACTACATTGGCCAAAAAAGTGGGTAAAGAATTAAAGATATATAAACAATTCACTCATGTAATCATTACAACAGTGTCATTTACTCCTGATACAAAAAAAATTCAAGATGATATTGTTGGTCCTTTTGGACTAGAATTGGAGAACTATAATGATTCAAACAGGCCCGAAAAAGTATGGAGGATATTAACAAGTGGTGAGAAAATTCTTATTATAATGGATGATGTGTGGGATCAAGACCCGCCTCTTGATTTTGATCTAATAGGAACTCCAAAAAAAGACAGTCACAATGGTTGCAGAGTTCTTATAACCACACGGAGTAAACAAGTATTACAAAAAATGAATTGTGATAAGAAGATTGAACTTGAGCTATTATCGGAAGAAGAAGCATGGGATATGTTCAAAACATGCGCTGGTATAAGCAATAGTTTTTCAAAAAAATTGATTACTAAGGGACGTGAAATTGCGAAGGAATGCAAACAATTACCGATTGCAATTGTAGTTATTGCCGGAAGTTTAAAGGGCCAACAAGATCGTAAGCACCAGTGGGATGCTACACTAAAATCATTGAAGAAAACTGTATCCATGGATGGTGTCGATAAAGAAAAGGTTGAAATTTATAAATGTTTGAAGTCTAGCTAAGATGGTATGAAGGTTGAAAAAGCCAAGGGATTGTTTCTCTTATCTTCAGTATTCCCAGAAGATAAATAAATTCCTATTGAAATTCTAACTAGACTTGGCATTGGAACGGGCCTTTTTAGGAAGAATTACGGAAGCTACAATGATGCTCGAAACGAAGTAGTTGTAGCTAAAGATAAACTTTATATTCATTTTGGTTGGTGGGGGTCACTGAAGAACATGTAAAAATGCATGATTTGGTTCGTGAAGCGGCTCAATGGATAGCATTCAAAGAGATTGGACATGTAAATTTGTCCAACAAAGATGAAAAATCATTTCTTCAATAGGAAGAAAATATGAAATATTTATTTTGTGAAGGGAGGGAAATGGATTTTTTTTCCCGGAAGTATGATGGTTCCAAAATTGAGACTCTTATTCTCGATGTGAAAAGTGATGAAGACCATAAACGTATGGAAGCCCGAAGTTATTTCTTTGAAAATATTGACCAACTTCAAGTTTTGTACTTTTCAAGTCATAAAAATAAACGCCAATCATTACCACATTCAATTCATTTGTTGGCAAATATTCGATCTATATTGGTTGATGGAGTTTATTTAGGTGACATCTCTGTTTTGGGAAATCTACAAAATCTTGAGACTCTTGATTTGGTTAATTGCGAAGTCAATGAATTGCCACACGAAATTTCAAAGTTGGGGAAATTTAAAGTGTTAAACTTGAAAGACTGTGAAATTAGAAAGAATAATCCATTTGAGGTTATTAAAATATGTCTAACACTTGAAGAGTTGTACTTCATAGATAGTTTTAATAAGTCTTGTGACAAAATAATCTTACCCCAATTGCAAAGGTATCGTGTAGGTAATAAGTGGCACTGGAGTTGGATTAGTTATTCACTATCAAAATGTGTGGCTTTTACTGACAAATTCAGTTTTCCTTCAAAAGAAACATACAAGTATTGCATGCAAACATCAAAGAGTCTTCGACTAAATGGAATTTCAATTACTGAGGGATGGATAAATCTCATGCCTGAGATTGTTGATATACATCTAGGTATGAATGATCTTGTTGAGCTTTGTCTGGGAGAAATTTCACAATTACAGTGTCTCGTTGACACAACTGGTTTTCAAGTTCCAAAAGTATTGCCCAAATTGGTTGCACTAAAACTGCACGAAATGGAAAATTTGAAGGTACTATTCAAAGGTTCCCTTTCTTTTGACTCTTTGAAGTATTTGGAGGAGCTATCAATAATAGACTGTAAAATGCTTCAAAGATTGTCTGATTTCCAGCTAAATCTCTGCAATCTGAAGACTATTGTACTTCAGGAATGCCCAATGTTGGTTAACCTCTCTTCATTGTTAACTTCTTAGAAATAGCTGATTGTGAGAATTTGACAAACATAATAATAGATGAAAGAGGAGAGAAGGAATTAAAAGAAACAGATAACAAGAAATATGTCTTAATGTTTCCAAAACTAAAATTTCTTGTTATTGAAGGATGTCGGAAATTAGAGTCAATACTTCCTTTGCTCTTCTCTCAAGACCTTCTAGTTCTAGAAGATTTAAGAATAGAAAACTGTGATGAGCTCAAATACACATTTAGTAACTGTCAACATGTTGAATTGGGTTCGTTAAAACATATAAAGCTTTGGCAATTCCCAAAACTGAAATCACTTGAAGTTAGAAATTGCAATCAATTGGAATATATATTTGCGCAGTACATTGATGACCATCAAATCCATAATGAATTTCACCTTGATCTGCCAGCATTACAAAATCTCAAGCTTTGGTGGCTGCCAAAACTAGTATCCATATGTCCGAAACAATATCATACAACAATTCCTCAATTGAAAGAACTTGAACTCCTAGAATGCTCTTTTCCTTTGGATAATTCAATCATGAAGGTAACCGTGACTTGGCGAGGGTGATGCACGATGCAGCGACGCCTGGTAATGATATGGGATCCCTCACTCAAGTCTCAGGAACGTGTTTGAGTCTTTAACTTGGCTTGAGAACCTCTGCATCCTCCCAACTGAATTTGAGTTTTTTTGAGTTTTTTTTTAAAGTTTGTTAGGGTTCTTCCAAGCCAAAAATCCGTCCCCTGATCATTAGGATTCCTTGTCCATATATAGTAGATGGATTTTAGGTTACAATGTTAATCAAATTGTCCATTGAATCAAAGATTGAGATTTGATGAAACTTGTTTTTTTTCAATCATTCTAATTATGGCCAATCTTGTCCATTCTCTCACCAATCTTCTTTCCACGTAATTGATTCAAATATATTGCCTAATTGATGATTGAATCTGATTGGAAAGCTCTCTCCAATAAAATCTTTCCTAATTATCTTATTTATTTGATTTATACCATATTTTAAATGCATAAAAATCAATATAAAATCAAATAAAAATCACAAATTCGTGGAAATCATATTTGGTGACTTGGATAACTTGTGGATCAATATTGGATCTTAAGAAGTTAGGCCCATTTACAAAAAAAAAAACAATTTGAACCACATTTGTTTCACATGTATCTTTAAACTTGCCCAACTTTGACAAGACATATCTCTCTCAATTTTTAAGATATGAAAGATTTCTAGGACTTTTTGGAAACCTCAAGATGTCTTCTACAAGCCACTTTGGAACCTTTTTTCCATTTGAAGATTTTATGTTGATGATATGGGTTTTGACAAAAAACTGCTTTTGGTTGACTTTTGAAAAGGACCTATAATCCTTTGGATCATATCTCTTAAATGAAGCATTTCTGACCTTTGCATGTGATAGACAAATTTTAGAGAACTCAATTTCCTTCCAAATAGGCTTTGGTTGGGAAATTTCTGATGTTCCATGTGGAAGTTATGGCTGGTCAAAGTTCAGTTGACTTTTTAGACCAAAAACCCTAATTTAGCAACTTTGAATCTTGTCGATTTTGAAGATTTCCTTGATGAACCATGATCAACCCTTGATCTAAGGATAAATGATACTTCAAAACAAGGATGTTTGACCAAAAATCAGGAGTTTTGGTTGTGATTTGACCATAGTTGACTTTTGGGTCAAACTAGTCGAATGTTGACTATCTAAGCAATTGAATGAGCTATCTTTGGAATTGAAGCTTGAATTTTGGCATGGAGATAGTTTGTAACCCAATACGCGATATGAAATCCATTGGAGACCTTGATTCATCAATTTTCTTAAGAGAATGCAAAACCCTAGTTCGGGAGGTCTTTAGTTAGGAGAGAGTGCCTTGAGTTAACCATTTGAGCCTTGAGTCCTTGTATGAGTTTGAAAGTGAAATGGGATTGGAAAATTTTGGGGTATGGTAACTTCAAAGATAACTGATTTTTATTTTCTCAATTTCACCCAAGACATTTTAAAATATCATCAGCAGCCCCGTAGGCAAGGCTTTTTCCACCAAGACTCTCAACTTGTATTGACATTATTAGAACCATTATAGGAAGTTGGCAGTAATATGATGTTACCAATTTTGGTGTGACATATTGACTTCACCTTTCTTTGAACATTAAGAATATGGATGAACAAGTAGTTTCCTGAGGAACCACCATGTAGAAAATGTCTTTGGACCTAACTCCCCTCATCAGAACTTCATTTTTCCCATTAGCGACCAAAACTTCTCTCTTACAGAGATTTACCTTCAAAACTTTTCACACAACTGACTTATGCTTATTAATTTAGTAGCCACACCTTTAACAAGGAGAACATCATCAAGAATTGGGAACCCTGTACATTCCAATTTTCCAGCACCCTTAACTTCACTTTTGGAACCCTCACCATAAAGTAACATAGTTGATAGAGTGACACCTAATGTGCACCGGAAACTTTTTTATTCCAATCATGTGTCTGTAGTAGCTGCTGTAAAAATACCACCTGTCTTTCTAGCAGAGATATGAGCTATAAGGAAATTAGCACCTTCATTGGGTCTTAAATATTGCTAGGTCAACCTTAAGCTGAGTTAGACCTTTGGGATAAGCATACAATTATAAAACATACGAACCTGATAAGAGCAGTTTTTCATAGAATTGACATCTCCAATACAAGCACCTATAACTTAAGTATTTTGATGTTTGACATGATGCAGTAACATTTGGTCAAACATTATGAGCTCATTATTCACTTATTTTAAAGATTAGAGACAATAGATGACAATTTATTTTGTTCCTCTTGCAGTTGAGCTATGATTCTCTTGTGATTTTCTCTGTCTTGTACACCTCTTCACTTATGACACAAGGATCTTTGTTTGAAACAGTTGATTATTCATAAGAGATATCCTCATCACAGAAAACTTCATTATATTCATGCTTAGTAGTTTCATCATCAAGTTAACCTTTAGAATCACCATCAAGTAAGCCATCTTTTTGTTTCGTGTGGGTAAGTGGGACATTTTGATCTAATTTGAGCAAAACCCTCACATTCATGGTACTGTAAATCACTACCTTAATTTGGCTTCTCTTTGTTATTGATGATGTGAGATGAGATGTTCTTGACATTTGGTCTTGACTTCCTATCCATACTCTTTAGCAACTTATTGAATTACCTCTTAATAAGCATAATAGATTTTGATCCTCTTCGTCTTCAATGTTGGATATAAGAGCTATACTCGTGCTCTTCTTTTCAAATATGTCATTTTAAAGTTAGCTCGAAAATTTGATGTGACCCAACAACTTAATGTCTTGAGATTCTCTAACAACTGCCACCTTCTAGTCAAATCTCTTGGAAGAGACTCGAGTAACTCCGTGACTAGCTTCTTTTTTGAAATATATTCTTCCAAATCACTGAATTCTATGTGGCGACTCTTGCTAACCGCAACATGTTTTGCAAAATAACAAAACAAAAAGTCAGTTCTCCCAACATATTATACTTGGGCTCCAAATTTAAATAACTTATTGAAGGTTATGTGGGATCTTAGATTTTCTCTTAAGATGAAGGTTTTTGCATGGAGAATTTTCATGGAAAGAATTCCTCCTAAGATGAAGGTTTTTGATGAAAAGGGGGGGTTTCTATCTTGAATAACATGGAATGTTTTTTTTGTGGCAATCATCCGAAGAATTTCTCTCATATCTTTTTTAACTGTCATGCGGTGAAAGAGATTTGGAAAAGCATGTATGATTGGTTGGGTATTATGGTTGAGCTCAAAAGAGAAGAATTCTTGGATTTTGGTTTAATTCAAGAGAAAGTGAAGAATGCTAATCATAGGGTGAAGATCAAAATTATTTGGATAGCTATAATTTGGTGTCTTTGGATTACGAGGAATGCCATAATTTTTGAGGTGGCTTCTTTTTGTTATGATATGGTTTAATACGATGCCAAATTTGTCTTTTAGCAGCGCATCTACGAAAGCTCTTTTAGGAAAAGCGCTGCTATAGGTCTCAGTAAAAACAAAATTAAAAAAGAAGAGTAAAAAGCGCTGGTAAAGTGGGGGGGGGTATGAAAGCGCTTTTAGAAAGCGCTGGTAAAGGGAGGGGGTATGAAAGCGCTTTAGTAAAAGCGCTGGTAAAGGGGGGTATGAAAGCGCCTTACTAAAAGCGCTGTCGTAGCCCATTTAAAATTAAAATTTTTAAACAAAATAACAAACACACGCGTTCTTTTCCTTTCTCTCAGAACTCCATTTTTCACGAACAACTTCTTCTCCAAACAAACTCAGAGCCCTAGAGGTCTCCGTCTCCGTCCTTTGTCGCCGTCTCCTTTCGCCCTCCTCGCCTCTCCGTTCACACTCCTCCGCCGTCGTCGGCTCTCCGTTATCCCTCCTCCATGCTTGTTCTCCATATCTTTCCATTATCTCTATCTCAAGGTAGGTTCTATTGAATCTAATATTTTACTGACATTGTTAGGGTTTTAGTTGATATTGAGGGATTACGTTGTTAGGGTTTTAGTTGATATTGTTAGCTGACATTGTTAGGGTTTTAGTTGATATGGTTTTAGATAATAGTGATGATTTTGTTTGTGAGTTTATTGATTAAATTAGTGATGAGTTCTTTGATTGTCTAAAATACTCACATATCACTTCTTCTTTTTTGTCTTTGATTCCAAAAACTTTAAATCCTTTAAAGTTGGAGGAATATAGACCTATTTGCTTAGTGGGTTGCATGTATAAAGCGGTTGCTAAGCTTTTGGCGGGAAGGCTTAAAGGTGTGATTAATGAGATTGTTTCCCCGTGTCAAAGAGCGTTTGTTCCCGGTAGACAATTGTTGGATGGAGTTTTGGTGGCTAATGACGTGGTGGATTATGCGAGAAAGGAAGGTAAGAATTGTTTGTTATTTAAAGTGGATTTTGAGAAGGCCTATGATAAGGTTAATTGGAATTTTTTGCGTTATATGTTGATTAGGATGGGGTTTGGTAGGAAATGGCTCTTATGGATGGAATTATTGGTGTTTAATAGCAACATGTCGGTGCTAGTTAATGGAAGTCCCACTAAAGAATTCGGGGTGAGTAGAGGCTTGAGACAAGGAGATCCTCTCTCTCCTTTTCTCTTTGTTTTGGTGGCGAAAGGACTTTCGGGGCTTGTGAGATAATACATTGAAGTGGGGGAATTTTGTAGGTTTGACATTAAATGAGCTTGTTGGGTGGATTTGTTACAATTTGTGGATGATACTTTAATAGTGGGAGAGGGTTCTTGGAAGCATGTGTGGGCGGTTAAGGTAATCCTTAGAGCCTTTGAAATCGTTTCGGGACTTGGCATTGATTACCATAAGAGCAAGTTGATTGGCATAAATGTTAGTAATTATTTCTTGGAGGCGGAGGCTATTTTTTTCTCTTGTAAAGTGGAGGATAGTAGTTTTCTTTTTCATGGTATTCCAATTGGGAAAGATCCTAGGAAGGAAACAACATGGATTCCTACAATTGATAAGTTGAAGAAGAGGTTGGGAGGTTGGAAGAATCGGTTTCTTAATCTTGGAGGAAGGAAAACTCTCTTAAAGTCTATTCTTAGTTCCTTAACCATTTTCACGATGTCTTTTTATAAGATTCCTTCGAAAGTGGCGAAATGGATCACGAGTTTACAAAGCAATTTTTTTGTGGGGAGGACGGAGGAGAAAATGAAAATTCATTGGGTGAGTTGGAAAAAAATTGTTTTATCGTTTGGTTTGGGTGGTTATGGGGTGAAGAACATAGCGACTTTCAATTTAGCGCTTCTCAACAATTGGAGGTGGAGGATTCTTAATGAGAAATATTCGTTATGGTATAGAGTTTTGAAGGCCCGGTATGGGGATCTAACTTCTCATGTGTTTAGTGGAGGTAATTGCACAAAATACTCTTCTTTTTCTATTTGGTGGAGTGACATTGTTAATATTGGTAATGTTTATGATAAGGATTCTTTACTAAAATGTTGTCATTTTGATGTTCATAATGGTTTTAAATCTCCCTTTTGGGAATCTTGTTGGTTGGGGGAAGATGCCTTGAAGAATGTTTTTCCTGATTTGTTTGAAGCTTCTTTTCTTAGAGGAGTTTCGGTCGGAGCGATGGGAGGGTGGATTGATGGATCTTGGAAGTGGGGTGATTTCGGTTTATCTCCGGCGATTATGAATGATGTGAATTTTAGGGATACACTTACTTCTTTTTTTGATCGTGTGGATCATCATGGGGGCCGAAGAAAGGAGAGGGGCGAATGTGGTTTCTTGGAATTTCGGTGTTGACACCATTTTCTCGGCGACCTCGTGCTACCAATTCTTCTTGAAAGATTTTATCCCGTTTGGTCCCATCAACAAGCATGATGAATTGTTTGGCATCATTTGGAAAGCGGAAATTCAGTTCAAGATAAAGGCTTTCGGTTGGAGATTACTTCTTGATAGACTTCCAACAAAGGATCATTTGTTGTATAGAGGTATTAATTTCTCTTTTGATAATCTTAAGTGCATGATTTGTGGTATTGAATTAGAAAGTAGGAATCATTCCTTTTTTGAATGCATTTTTGGTAAGATGATTTGGTCCGATTTGGGAGGGCAAATTGGTTAGTGTGGAGGAGGAATGTTTGTCTACTTTTATGGATTGGCATTTGTTTTTCCGGACAAACAAGGTGAAGAAAAATAAGGCGGATGTTGTTAGGTTAGCCACTTCTTGGTCCCTTTGGTTGGTTAGAAATGGTGTATGCTTCGGGATGTTGGTTGGAGCTTAAATGATACGGTTTGGAACATTAAATCGATGGCTTGGAAGTGGTCTTTTTGCGATAAAATTACCCATCCCAATTACTCTTTCTATGAGTTTTGTAAAGATCCCATTTCATTTCTCTTGTAGCTTAATTGGTGGGTAATTTTCTTTTTGTCGGGTTTTTGCCCAAAACAGTTAACAAGCTATTTTAGTTGTTCCAAAAGGACTTCACACCAATCATAAAAGTTACACACTCTATTCCTCTTTGAATCCATAGCCAACCATAACCAAGAGATTAATTTTACATAGAAAACTACTTCACTAACAACACAAACTTCATTTTTGAAAATACATTCATTCCTCATTCTCCATAAGTTCTAAGTAGTTGCCATCAAAATTATGCTTTCTTTATGTTTCTTTATTCCTTTATGAGAGTTGTAAATCTTCAAAATAGAATCCAATGGATCTATCCCCGTTCATCCAAGTGTGAACTTGTTGCCATACCAAAGCTGACAGACAACAATTGAAAAACAAATGCATGATGTCTTCATCAGATCCTGCACACAAAAAATCATCCATTTTTCCACAATGTTTGGGATTATTGCTCTTTTTATCAACTGAACTCTTGTCGCCGATCTGTCAAGCAAAAGTCTCAAAGTGAACACCTTGATCTATATAGGAGCTTTAACTTCCCACATCACTTCAAGTGTTTCTATCTAATTGTTCAAAGCTCTATGTTGATTTTTTTTATTTTTGTAAAATACTTTAAAGAAGCTAACATGTGTGTATAAGAATAAACCAAGTTCAGTCTTTTATGAAATTTTGCTCCTGCTAATTGAAGTTCGGTGGACTTAGAATCGTCGTATTTTTCAAGATCTACTAGTATTGTAGTTCCTAAAGAATATTCCAATGTTACTAGTCCCTAAAGTATGAAATCGACAAATTTAGTCCTTAATAATGGGTTGTCATGAGTCGAAGCAAATAATAGACATTGGAGATGATGAGACTTTTGCTTGACAGATCGGCGACAAGAGTTCAGTTGATAAAAAGAGCAATAATCCCAAACATTGGAATACATATTTGGACACTACACCGATGACCATCAACACCATACTAAGATTCACTCATGTTTGGAATATGCCATGTATTTATAGAGGTGCAAATTAGGGTAATTGGTGGGCTTGGATATCATGCAACTTTGGAGAAAGAAATGTTAATAAGAATTATGTAATTATTTTACATTTTTGCATAAAATCTTGATTTAATCCTTCCAATCCCATTTACCATGAATTTGCACTAAAATGAGGAGTATTTTGATGATTGGATTTGATTTAACCTTGATTAATTCATATTTATGTGATTTACTAATATTTAAATGAATTAAAATTCAAATAAATAAAATAAATATTATAAAAATAAAAAAATTAGTTTAGAAATACTCAAGAGGTCCATGGACACATTTGGAATGCATATTTTAGGCCCATTAGTCCAAAAACACCAAATTGTGCAATTAGGTTTTTATGTTTTTCTTGAAAATCGACTAACTTCTGCAAGCCATAACTCATTCATTATTTATCATATGAAGATGTTCTAGGACTTTTTTGAAAGCCCAAGATGTCCTCTACAATCCACTTTGGAAAATATTTTGCATTTGGAGATTTTATCTTGATGCTATGGTCCTGACAAAAACAGCTTTTTGCGATCCTCTAGAAGGACCTGTAATGTTTTGGCTCATATCTCCCAAATGGTGCATTTATGGCCTTGGCTTATGAGAGTCAAAGTTGTATAGAATTCGATTTCCTTCAAGATAGGCTTTGGTTGGAAAATTTCTGATATTCCATGTGAGAGTTATGGCTGGTCAAAGTTCAGTTGACTTTCTCCTAAAAAACCCTAATTTAGAAACTTAGGTTTTTGATGATTTTGGAGCTTTTCTTGATGAATCATGATCAACTCTTGATAAAATGATGAATCTAACATTAAAATGTTTATGTTGACCAAAAATCAGGATTTTTTACTGTACTTTGACCATAGTTGACCTTTAGGTCAAACTAGTCGACTGTTGACCATTTGAGCTGTTAATTGAGCAATATTTGGAATCAGAGCTTGAAACTTGAGGTTAGGATCCTTTGAATCATATGAGAGGCCATGGAGTCCACTTGAGGTATCAGAAGTTGATTTCTCCTTGGGGAGACAGGTAAGTGAGCCTAATTCTTGCATAGTCTTGAGTATTTGAAAGTCAGAGGAACTGAAATATGATGGGAAAATTTTGGGGTATGACACCAGGTTCTGGTATGGTTACCAAGTATTTGCAGAGGAGTGGTTTTCATAATTGTTTGAATCAGCTGGGGTTTAACATAGTTGGGTATGTATGCACCACGCGCGTTGGAAATTCCGGGGATATTAATGAAGCTGTTGCATCTGCAATTACCGAAAATGATATAATAGTTGTAGTTGTATTGTCTGGAAATAGAAACTTTGAGGGTAGAGTTCATCCATTAACAAGGGATAATTATCTAACTTCTCCGCCTTTCGTTGTTTCCTATGCTCTTGCTGGCACGGTTGACATTAACTTTGATACCGAACATATTGGAATAACAAAGGATGGAAAATAGTTCTTCTTCAGAGATATTTGGCCATCCAGTGAAGAGATAGAAAATGTTGTGCAATCAAGTGTGCTGCCTCATATGTTTAGGGAAACATACAATGCTATTACCAAAGGAAATCCCATGTGGAATGGTTTATCTATTCCAGACATCAATCTTTATGCTTGGTACTCTACATCAACTATATTCACGAGCCACCTTATTTTAAAGACTTGATCATGTCTCCCACAAGTCCCCATGGAGTGAAGGATGTTTACTGTTTGCTCATTCTAGTATATATTGTAGTCTCATAGAGACATTTGAAATCAATCAAAGAAATCAAAGTTTATCTTTTATCTATATTTTCTTAGCTTATTTTTAATGTCTTTCTCTTTTTATTGTTGAACCCTAAATTGATAGCTTTGGTAGGATAGCTCCTTATCATAGGAAGTGTTTGAATTGTAATTTCCTGACCATTTTTTAATTGCCCCTATAATATGATATGATTAACAGAAGTAATAGACACTTGTACGATTTAAAGAACCTTGTATTGTAGAACCAAGAAAACTTGTCAAGTTTGTTTGAAGGGAGAAATTTTCTTGTGGAAGATACAATTTTTTCAAAAAAATCAAATATTAGTTCTTCAATTACACTGTCACTTGTATATTAAATATACCAACCAAAATGTCTCACTGACCACAGAAACCTGAATTCTCAAAGCAAACCACTGAAGTTGTGATGTAAATCGGTATAACTTTTCAAACTGATTACATGTTAACACAAAATTTCTAGGTCACAAATTGAAGTTACTAAGTCTCTTCTAATCATTATTACATATCCATACAAAAAGATTGATGATAGAAATAACATTTTGAATTATAAATGTTTACTACTTAGGCAGTGGAGGTTGTGCGTGGTTGACCGGTTAAAGTGCTTTTTGGCAAAGGATATTATAGAATTTCAAGAGTTAGAGATGCAACTAAATTAGGCTAGAGAGTAAAGCAGAGCCAATCTTTTGATTTCATTTTCAGGATTCTCACATTACACCAACTGAATTAGTAGCAACCTTTGTAATAGAAATAAGTTGTTTGGGATAATCAAGTGCTCAATTTGTTGAAAGTCATGTGGAGCCTTAAAATACTGCCTAAGATCAAGTTGTTTTCGTGGAGATTTCTCATTGACCGTTTACCGTCTAAAGACCAATTACTGAAAAGAGGAGTTGCAAATGTTTCGAATCCAGATTGTGAGTTTTGTGGTGTTCATGAAGAAACTTCCTATCATCTTTTCTTTCATTGTTGGGGGGCGTTGGAGATTTGGAGTCATATTTTCATTTGGCTAGGTATTTCGGAGGTTAGTAACATCGAAGAGTTTCTTGATTTAGGGGATTTACAAGTTAAGGTGTTTAATTGCCATCGCAAAATCAAGATCAATGTCTTGTGGTTATCTACGATTTGGTGTCTTTGGATTATGCGGAATGCAATTATATTCGAGGGGAAAGAGTTTAGTTTTGTTGTTATTTGTTCTAATATTTTTTCTTTCTTGGAGATGGTTATCTAGCGGATATCCTAATTTTAGATTCAATTACTACGATTGGTTTAAACTTCCTTGATCCGATTCAATCAATCTCTAGTTCCTTGTGTTTGTAAGGGTTGCACCCCTAGTGCGATCTTTATTAATCAATTGCCTAATAAAAAAATAATAATAGAAAAAAGTCAATATATTTCCTTCCTTAGCCATGATTATGTTAAAAATTCTAATACACATCCGCTTATTAATGTTAAAATATTATAAATATTTTTTATATAATTTAGATATATTATAACATACTTTGACATATTCTAAGATAATTTATATTTAAATAAAGAATATTATAGGATATTATAAAAAAAAATTATTCTAACAATTAATGGATTGTATTTTGGATCATTTAAAGATCTGTTATGTTTTAGCAATCATAAATATTTATGTGCGGCGATCCTAGGATGTTTGTAGAGATCAATGAAGCGACAACTGGCAATATCTCATTTGGAGATGACTCAAAGTTATTGGTCAAAGACAAATGTATAATTTTCATACGTTTGGAGAATATGAGAGTCATCGATTCATATCCAATATCTAATATGTGCCTAACAAGAAAAAATAATATTTTGAGCTTGAGACAATTATTAAAGAAAAGCTATCACATCCACTTGAAAGAAAATAGTCTTTTCTTAAGAGATTGTAGACATAACTTGATTGCTAACGTTTATATGTCAAAGAATACAATGTTCCTCTTGAACATTCAAAATGATATGGAAATGTTTCTCAAGGCTTGTATATTGACTCTTCATGGCTATGGAATTTGCGATTCAGGCACCTCAACTTTGATGATCTTAAACGTTTTACAAAGAAGAAGATGGTGAGAGTCTTGCCTAGCATCAACCACCTAGACCAACTATGAAAAGGATGTCAAATTGTGAAGAATATTCGTAAAAGCTTTCCAAAGGAATCAACGTCAAGAGCGTCAAACCCACTAGAGCTCATACACACAGATGTTTGTGGACCAATCAAAACCAACTCTTTTAGTAAGAATTCATTTTTTCTCCTCATTATTGATGATTATTCTAGAAAAAAATGGGTTTATTTCTTGAAGGATAAGTTAAAAGTGTTTGAAAACTTTAAGAAGTTCAAATCCCTTGTGGAGAAAGAAAGCGGTGTTTCAATTTAGGTCTTGAGATCTGACCGGGGAGAAGAGTTAACTTCAAATTAGTTCAACAAATATTGTGAAGACAATGGAATACATCGCCCACTAGCAATGTCAAGATCGCCACTATAAAATGAAGTAGTTGAGAGAAAGAACCGGACCATGCTTAAAATGGCATGAAGCAAGCTTAAGAGCAAGAAAATGGCAAAGGTGTTTTGGGCCGAAGTAGAGGCATGTACGGTTTACCTGAAAAAAATTTCTCGAGAAGAAGTATGCATGAGAAGACATTGCAAGAAGCATGAAGTGTAAGGAGAACAAAGTGTTTGGAAGCATTTCCTTTACCCATGTTCTAGACCAAAGGAGAACAAAGCAAAATGATAAAAGTGAGAAGTTCGTGTTTGTGGGTTACGACTGAAGCTTCAATGGGTACAAGCTCTATAACCCATATAGTGGAAATACCATCATAAGTCAGGATGTGGAGTTCGACAAAGAAGACTGTTAGGATTAGAGGGTTCAAGAAGAAATGTAAATTTTATTCCTTACTGTGAAGAAGAAGATAAAATGGAACAACCAATGATAGAGGAACATATTACACACCACCTGCCTCACTGAGACCAAGGTTCGATGAGATAATTTTAAGTGAGGGGACATCGTGATATGGAGCATTAATGAGCTTTATGACGTAACCGAAAACCAAAACGATATTTAGCTCTTTTGTATCTATGATGATTGTGAGCATCTAAGCTATCAAGAAGCGGTAGAAAACATAAAGTGGAGAGACGCCTTAGACCAAGAAAACAAGTCAATCACGAAGAATGATACATGGTAACTTACAAAAATACAAGCAATCAGAGTAAGATCGGTGTTCAAGGAGAAGAAGAATACAAAAGGAGATGTGGAGAGATATAAAGCTAGATTGGTGGTGAAAGGATATAGTTAAAGACAAAGAATTGACTATGATGAGTTATTTGCTGCACTGCTCGAATTAAAACTATTAGACTGATCATGTCTTTGGCATCCCAAAATAAATGGAAGATCAATCAAATGGATGTGAAATCGAACTTCTTGAATTGCTTTCTTGCTTTCTCGAAGAATAAGTTTATATCGAGCAACCACAAGGCTATGAAGTAAATGTCTTAAAGTTGAAGAAGGAATTTCACGGTCTCAAGCGAGCACTAGGTTCTTGGAATGTTCGGATCGACAAGTAGTTTCAAGATAAGATATACATGACGTTTCCATATGAGCATGCACTCTGTATTAAAGTACAAAGTGGAGATATTTTGATTATGTATTTATATGTATATAACTTTATTTTCACAAGAAATAATCCAAGCATGTTCGAAGAGTTCAAGAAAGACATGTCAAATGAATTTGGGAAGATGGATATGGGGCTCATGGCATATTATCTCGGCATTGAAGTATAACAAGAAGCCAGAGAAATTTTCATCACCTAAGAAGGCTATGCCAAATAAGTGCTTAAGAAGTTAAAAATGGAAGATACCAATCCAGTTAGGACCCTGATGGAATGTGGCGACAAGTTAAGCAAACATAAAAACAGAGAGATCATGGATCCAACTCTTTACGAACGTTTGGTTGGAAGTCTACGTTTTTTGACAAGTACAAGACTGAGTATTCTCCATGTCGTAGGAGTCATAAGTCGCTACATGGAAGCTATAACAATAACTCACTTCAAGGCGAAAAAGAAAATCCTTCGATACATCAAAGGTACAACAAACTTTGGCTTTCCATATTACCCTTATAATAATTTGAGATTGTTGGCTATAGTGATAGCGATTGGAGTAGATACTTGGATGATAAAAAGAGAACTACTAGTTTTATATTCAATACGAAAGACACTACTTTCACTTGGATGTCAAAGAAGCAACCAATAGTCACACTATCAACTTGTGAAGTCGAGTATGTCATTGCTACATCATGAGTTTGTCTTTCAATTTGGCTAAGGAACTTGTTGAAAAAGTTAAAAATTCCACAAGAAGATCCATAGAAATATGTGTTGACAATAAATCACACGACTACGAAAAATCCATTACACAACAATTGGAAAAGAGGTACCAACACGCATGCCATACCGTTGTTAAGTAGGGTGTGATTGTAAGTTCATTGTTTCCACTACGTTCTAGAAGCCGTTATTGTAAGGCAGAGCGCGACCACATATCAAAACAGTTATTCTTATAAACCATTGTGATATACACACGTAGATGTTGGGTTCGTAACCTTGCAGTAACAAATAACTTAAAACATAAATTACTTTTGCTCACAGTTACAGTAGTTGACTGTTGTAAAAAGTATCCCAAGTTTATTATATAATATATAGAATTTTTTTTTTCATACACCTCAGTAAACAAATACAAGCATTCAAATTGATGAAGAAGTCTACATTATGAAAACTAACTATTTTTGAGTACTAATTTAAACAAACTATTATTTTCTTATTGCATGTGTCTAATCATTCATTTAATTCTCTTTGGCATATAGACTATGGTTTATTGCTCTTATTCTTTCGCTACATCGCTATCCTTACTTATATTTAAATTTCAATAACAACAAGGCATTGGATAATCTGTTTCGTCATCATCACATATCATCATAATTTTATGATGATAGAACATCATAAAAATTATGATAATATGTGTTGATGACAAGGTAGGTTATCTAATTAATTGTTGTTATTAAAATTTAACTATAATCGAAGATAGCGATGCATCTAAGGAGCCATATCATTATATCATATTCTATATGTAAAAGAGCACGAAATGAAATATAAGAAGCAAGAAATTCGAAAAATATTGATTGATATAAGTTGGTTTTGAAAAACATTAACTTAATTTGCTGATTATAAGTATCTATGTCAATTTAAATAAATGTATTTTAAGTGAGAGCTCTTGAAACAAAGAATCTACGTAGAATACAATAAACTCAACTTAATCTTCTTGCTCTGAGAATGTTATCAACAAAACAACACCATACATCAGAACCAAATGTTATAAAATGTTTCTAAGATGCACCTTTTATTGAAACTAATCGTACCTGGAATAGGAATCAATTATGAGGTTCATCTAGGTTGAGAAGCAGTGACAAAGAAATATAAGGAGTACGAAGTTTACTCAAAAGCTTCATACTTCTTATATTTCTTCTCATAGTTTCTCAAACTAGGTGAAGTTTGTTGTTGTTTCTTCAATTACTTTTCTTTCTACTTAACAATGTATTGTTTTTGTTTTGAGTCCTACAAACACCATGAAAGTTATCAAGATGTAAAAATACAACCTTAATTTTCAACAACAAATTCATGCAACAAATTAAAACACTAACAAAAGTATGAAGTTCAGTTTGTTGTGAAGCTATATATGAAGAAGTACAAGGTTGATGAAATTTTCAACATAACTTGGATTTTAATATTTACCAATATAAGTACAGAATTTTTTCTTCTTCCAAATAGCTTAGTTTTAAATAAATCTAATTACACAGGTTCATTCTACTCACAAGACTAAAAAAAATCCTAAAAAATGGTTATTAGATTAATGTTTATTGAAATCTTAATTATATATTCCAACTAATAATCACCTAACCTAATAAGCACTAAAATTTGTGCAGCAACTTTTTTGCAGATGAAAATTACAAAAGTAAATAATAATATAGAGTTTAACTTATATATGCCTAGAACTTTGTAGAATCCTAATAAATATGAGGTTTTTCCCCTGGTGTACATGTAAGAAGACTTCAAAAATAAAAAGTGAAAACATGTTGAGATGAGATATTTAAAGCAATTAGGATGGAGATCTAAAGTTCAAAATTTAACTACTAACATAATAAATCATAAACTAAAAGTCAATATATAAAACATATAGTTTTTTCATATATAAAGGCAGCAACTATAGTAATCATTTCTTCACCTTGTTATTTGAAATATAGGAAGAACTTAATACATCAGCATAAATACAACACTCAGTAACAATACTTAAATACACAAACATAATCAGATAGTAGTTTATTTCAAACAACAAAAGAAACTACCCAAAGATTCAAGGATAAAATCTTTAACACAAAAGATATTGAAGTAAATTAATGCAAGGAAAAATACTCTAATAGCCAAGAGGGACACTCAAAGAAGCTTTAGATTCTACAATTTCTTTCTCTCGTTGAATGACACTCTCTAAACCAGCTTCAGAGGAGGACAATTGTTGCTTAAGTTCTTCCACATCTCGAGTTAAAATGTCAATCTTGAAACGCATTACTTCAACATCCTCGGTAATCTGTTTCTTGGAATCTAATAATTTTTGCAATGCATCTTGAGAGAATTCCATATCAGGAAACAAAGCGCGCTTTTCAACTCCATCCAACCAATCTTTGTCAAAAGAAAAACTGCGCACGTCATGTACTAACTCAACAAATTCAGAGTTGCAAGAACCTAGCACATCCAACACACTGTGGGTTTGGAGGAATTTCAATAGGTTAGTTAGGAACTTGTATGCATGGCCCTTATATCCATTACTATGTTTGTCACTTAGAAGAACTGAAGGATGCTTAACAAAAAAATCAGTCAACAAAGACAAGTTCTCATAATCCAAATGCTTTTGGGAAACCAATTCCTCAAGCTTCCGCGTGACAAGATAAGGAGAACTTAAATCTTCCACATTTTGAGAAGGGTTCCCTAATAATGAAGAAAATACTAGATTAGACTAAAAAAATCAAACAACAAAATCAATAAAAAAAAATAAAAGAGAAAATACCTTCGATATGCATTGAAGGAGCCTGAAATGCAAGAGGCATGGGAACATTATTGCTAGGAGAGGGCTTAGATTTCAAAATAGTAAATCCATCACCCTTAGAAAACTGTTCTTCAATAATTGGGCTTTCTTTCATGACAACATCTTCATTTAGAGAAACTGAACAAAAGGTGGGAGAGAAGAGAGTGCAACATCAAAATCAAAAGACTGATAAGATAACTTAAGAAAATAAAATTGGTTTGAAGAGTTGTCACCTCGTTCATCATTAATCAAAGTAGTTTCTAAAGTGTCTCTAACATCAACGTCTTGTTCCTACATACATTCAATTAAAAAATGATAATATCAATATCAAAAACATTAATATTTGTATGATTAGCCTTAATAAATTTATCTATAAATATTCTAATTTTGAAGAGCCTTACAGTATTATAGAAATAATAAATTACAAATATCAAAAGAATGGATGTTTGAAAGCATGAAAAGCTTGACTAGATTCTATAATCTCACCTTCACTTGTGATGATCTGATTAATTCAGAATGAGTTGAGGCTGTTATTGTCTTGGCATTTGTTAATGGAGTTCCTTCTTCAACATCCTACAAGAAATTAAAAGGATGTTTAAGTTGGAAGTATAATTAAGGGAGATGCCTTTAGTTTCTGTTGAATACTTTGATAATTTATTTCTTTCAAACACTATATAGAAGAAATATGTAAATATGTTGTAGTAAATTTTTAAAAAGCAATTGAAGTAAAATCTATTTATTTTTAGATTTATATGCACAATGAAATGATACGATATTAAATTATTTGCCTGAGAAGGTTTGATGGAAGTATCGATTTCTCCAAGTGGATTTTGTTGATTTGTCAAACGTTGTTGACTTGGCGGTTGTTCTTTTTTCAACTCCTGTATTAAGAACAAATGCATTGATGATATAAAACTAATAATTAATAATATCCATTACTAGGTAAGGCCTTAAATTATGGAATATCCAAAGGAATTTGAAATGGTCTGCAAATTACTTTTGAACTTGTTGGTAATACTGTTACTGATGGTATCTGTAATTCATGCTCTACCTCTGGTGTTTGTTTCATTATTATCTGCACAAAAAATAAATTTGTTTAAAGACATTGTCATGGTGATTGCATTCAGATGTGAGTAGCTTGATTAAAGAGATTGATATTGACCTGTGAAGAAGTTAACGTGTGTCCTAACGCTGCTTCAATTTCAGACGCAACACCAACAACAATGTCTTTTGTAGTTTCTGCACTTGGATTCTTATTACTAGTATCGTAACCTTTGGTCTCATCTAAAGGCACATTCATGACATCATCTTCATTTAGAGAAAGTCAACAAAAGGTGGGAAGAAAGAGAGTTCAATTTCAAAATCAAAAGGGTGATAACGGATAAGATTGAAGGTAACAGATCAAACTACTCTCTCTTTATATATATATTGACTTGTAAAGGTTTTTGTTGCAAAAGTGTAGTTGTTGCAGTTACAAAAAGGGTCTTTATATAGAGACCAGGAAAACATAAAGAAACATAGCATTTAAAAGAAAAGAAAGAGAGAAATGCATGGTAAATATATAACAAAGATTTTATGATGTATCTAAAAAGGCAGACTTTAATCAAGGATTTTCATGACAGTAACTATACAAAATGTTGGAGGGAAGTTCAACATCAAAATCAAAAAGGTAATAAGATGACATAAGAAAATAAAATTGGTCTACAAAATCGTCACCTTGATGATCATTAACCTCGGTAATTTGTAGAAATTTTCTAACATCAACATTTTGTTCCTACACATATTCAAATAAACAAATGATATCATCAATATCTAAAATATTTGTAAGAGTAGTCTCATGAAATTTACCTATCTATCTATCTATCTATCTATCTATCTATCTATCTATCTATCTATCTATCTATCTATCTATCTATCTATCTATCTATCTATCTATCTATCTATCTATCTATCTATCTATCTATATATATATATATATATATATATATATATATATATATATATATATATATATATATATATATATATATATATATATATATATATATTAGTTTGGAAAAATGATCTCACTTTATTACAAAAAGAATAAAAAACTAAAAACAAAGGAATCAAGATTTGAAAGCATTAGATTATCGAATGAAAAGTATGTATATGAATATGCATGGGAATTCTACATGGCCTGCAGACTACTTTTATATTTGTCTCTAAATCAGAAGTATTTTCAACAAGAAGCCTTAGATTATTGATTGATAATGACCTGTGAAGAGTATAGACTCCGAGAAGTCCACTCGTATAGTAATATTGCTTCAACTGCAATCTTAAAACCTAAAAAAAAAAGAGTATAGATTAAAATCATTAGATAACAATACCAAAATGTTCATTAGATGTAATTTATTAAAACTATCATTGTAATGGTTATAAAAAGTATTGGGTATAGCGTGTACCTGGGAAATATTTAAAATTCCCAATTGGGAAATAATTAACAAAGGTTGAAGTCAAAGGCCTGAGTTTTTGACAATTTCGTAGTAAACGACCTTTTACCAACTGAAAATGAATTCCTTGGGCTTCGAAGAGGCTTGGTAGGTGGGCAAATACTACAACTTTTAGATTTGGGATCTCGACTTTCTGATCACCATTGCTTTTGAATATTTCTTCAAGTTCAATTGCTTCAATTATCATCAAAGCCTCTAACTTAGAAAATTGTTTGCATATGGAGACCGGGAAGACACATTTCAATTTGCGACACTTTATTACAATAAGTGTTTTTAACTTTGGAAAGAATATCCTTGGAGACAAAGAATTTGACGTGTCGTCATCTTCAATGATATGCTTCAATTCTTTGCAATTTTCTATTCTTAGATCACACAATTGTGGTAGGCATGTTGAAATGGAATTGGAGAAAACTATTTCCAATTTTTGACATCCCTTGATTTTTATCTCTGTAAGGTTTTGTAGGGCAAAAGAATGTTCTATGCTCCCACTCAATTCCTACATGTACGTGTATAAGAATATTAATAATCACAAATTCACAATTATCAAGTACTATTTGTTTTCATTAATTTTAATGAAAATGATGTGAAAGAATTATATTCATTATTGAGAATAATTTGAAATCCAACTATATTCTTCAAATAAATTGAAATCAATGAATAATTTGGCAAACAACAAAGTTATATGAAAAAAGGGATACCTTCATGTTTGTATTGTCAAGAGATTTTGAATCTGAAAGATTAATAATGAATTCGCCAATAGATTTGATAGCAACCAAGGGCCATTCTGAGAGTTCAAGTTGTTTCAAAGGTGGAAATGTCAGGCAATATTGTTGGGGACACATGGCAACAAACTTTGGCAGATGGCTAAGTGTCAGACCTTCCAATTCTGGTAGATGGTCATCAGTGTAGTGTCCAAATATGTATTCCAATTGCATGCAATCTTTGACGTAAAGCTTTTTCAATTTTGGAAACACATTGCTTAAACTTTTGCCAACTCTATCATCATCTCCGATGTCTACTATTATGTGCCTTAATTCATCACAATTCTCAACTGTCAAAGTTTCCACCAACATTCTTGGAGTAATAGAAAGAATAAACACATAATTTATCTTCAAAAACCCATATAGCTTAAGCTCTTTTATATTGGACATGATATGCGGTTGTACTGGAAAACATTGTGCATGTTCCAATATATGAAGATGGTGTGAACTTAATATCTGTAATGTAATCCCAATATAAAGGAACAATTAATCAAATCAAACATTGTTGAAGAAGTTTGTATACAACTTTTGGAAATGGAAACGTATAACATTTCTCTTATATAAGTCTTAAATAGGGATAATAGGCATTACACTCCTGTAATGTTAGCGAATTTTGCTTTTCCCCTCTCTGTTGCCAAAGGAAGGTTTTGGCAACGTTTTTTTTTTAAAAATCGTTGCCAAAATCTGCCTTTGGCAACGGAGGGGGGAAAAGCAAAATTCGCTAACATTACAGGGGTGTAAATGCCTATTAACCCTCTTAAATATATGTTTTTGATATCTATAATTAATTTTGTGCATCTAACTTTTTGAAAAGCTTCATACAATATCCAACTTCTAGTAGAAGGTAAAAGATGCATATTTAAAATAGAATGTATTAAAACATAAGAAAAAAAAGTGAGAGTCTTACTGATGTTGATGAATTGTTCTGCATTGGATCTTCATTAACCAATGGTACTTTAGGAGTTGAGATACTCCCAGATTTCTTTCTATAGTTATTACCATGACAACATAAACAATTCAAAGATAAGATGTTGCATTTGATAGGATCCACTTCTGTTTGTGCTTTGGAACCATCTCTAGAAGTGGAAGATAACTCTTTCACGAGCGAAGACATGGAATGCGAATATTCTCGAAAGATTCCCATGAAATTTGGTAATTCACCAAGCTTTATCTCTTTCAATGACTTGAGTTCAACATGTTGATATTGGCCAAATATATATTGTAGCTTATCACATTTTGTTATGTTGATAACTTCTAGTACTGAAAAGTCTTCAAAAGAGAGGAAAGGAAATATTGATTCTAATTGATCACATCTTACAATAGAAAGAAATCTTAGTTTTGGATACATTGGGCCATGACTCTTGTCATTATTATCACCATCATCTATTACTATGTTCTTCAATCCCTTACAATCTGCTATCTTGAATTCCTCTAGCAGCACCAGGCTCTGAGAAGTTAACAGTGGAAAGAGGTTAACCAACAATGGGCAATCTGACAGTGACAAACTCTTTAGATTGCAGAGATTTAGGTTGCAATTGAACAATATTCGAAGCTTTTTACACTTTTTTATTGATACCTTCTCCAAATTCTTTAAAGAGTAGTCAAAAGAAAGAGAACCATGGAATAGTACTTCCAAATTTTCCATTTCATCCAGTTCTAACATAACCAAGTTGGACAATACATTAAGAAATTGAGAACCATTAGTGTCGATGAGGCACTGTAATTTTGAAATACGTCTAAGACGTAGCTCTATAAGATCTTTCATATCTTGATCTATAGGAACAATCTCAGGCATGAGATTTCTCCATCCCATCTTAATTTCCTCTAGTTGAAGAACCTCTGTTGTTTGCATGAGATACTTGAATGTTTGTTTTGAAAAAAAATATTTGTTGCCATCAATTTTTTTAAAAGACACATATTTTGATAGTGAATCAGGAAGCATTGTCCACCACCCGTTCCGGATATGATACCTTTGCAATTCGGGTAAGGTAATTTCTTGACAAAATTCATTAAAACTATCAATAAAGTACAACTCTTCAAGTGTTGAGCATCTTTTAATAACCTCAAATGGATCATTCCTTCTAATTTGACAATATTCCAAGTTTAACAATTTAAATTTCCCCAACTTTGCAATTTCGTCTGGTAATTCATTGATTATGCAACCAACAAAATCAAGAGTCTCAAGACTTTGCAGATTTCCCAAAACAGAGATGTCACCTAAATCAACTCCATCAACCAGTATCGATCGAATCTTTGACATTGAGTGAATTGAATGTGGCAATGATAAGGGTTGTTTGTCATGACCTAAAAAGTACAAAACTTGAAGTTGGTCAACATTATCAAAGAAAGAATTTGGGGCTTCCATACATTTATCGCCTTCATACATTTCCACATCGAGAATTAGAGTCTCAAGTTTGGAACCATCATACTTCCAGGAAAACAAATCCATATCCTTCCCTTTACAAAATAAATGTTTCATATTTTTTTCCTTTTCAACTGACGATCTTTCAGCTATGTTTGACAAATTTACATGTCGAATCTCTTTGTATCCTATCCATTGAGCCGCTTCACGAACCAAATCATGCATTTTTACATGTTTTTCATCGACCCCCACCAGCAAACATGAATCTATGAGTTTATCTTTAGCTACACCTACTTGGTTTCTAGCATCATTGTAGCTTCCATAATTTTTTCCAAAAATGCCCGTTCCAATGCCAATTCTAGTTAGAATTTCAATAGGAATTTCTTTATCTTCTGGGAATAAAGAAGCTAAGAGAAATAATCTCTTGGATTTTTCATACTTAATAAGATCATAGCTAAGCTTCAAACATTTGTAAATTCCAACCTTTTCTTCATCAACATCGTCCATGGAAACGATTTCCTTCAATAATTTTAAGGTAGTATCCCATTTGTGCTTACGATCTTGTTGGCCTTTTAAACTTTTGGCAATAACTGCAATTGCAACCGGCAATTGTTTGCACTCCTTAGCAATTCCACGTCCCTTGGCGATCAAACTTTTTGAAGAATTATTGGTTATACCGGCATACATTTTGAACATGGTCCATGCTTCTTCTTCAGGTAAGAGATCTAATTCAATCATCTTATCACACCCCATAATATTGGATATTCGTTTACTGCGTGTGGTTATAAGAACTTTGCAACCTTTGTGATTGTCCTGTTTTGGAATTCCTATTAGCTCGAAATCAAGAGGTGGGCCTCCTTCCCACACATCATCCATTATTATAAGAACTTTTTCATCAGTTGTTAATCTGCTCCATAGTTTTTTGGCTCGGTCTGAGTAAGTACAATCCTCCCATTTCAATCCTAAAGATCCAGCAATATCATCTTGAATTTTTTTTGTATCAGGAGTAAATGAGACTGTTGTATCGATTACATGAGCAAATTGTTCAGACTTTAGCTCTTTACCCACTTCTTTGGCCAATGTAGTTTTTCCGGTGCCCCCCATCCCTTGCAATACGATCATATAGTTGTTGTCATCTTTTATTGCATCCAAAATCTCTTTGTATTTTGAATCTCTACTTGGAAAAGAAATGTATTCTTTAGATGAGTAGCGTTCAACATCCGGAAGACGGCGAGAGATTTCAATATTTTCAAATGTCCCTCCCTTTTCTGTTAATTGCTTAATCTCTTCTATGTTATTTGCCAGCTCCTTTCCCTTTTTATATCTCCATATGCAATCATGACATAATCCAAAAAAGCATTTTTGTTTTGTTTGGATGTCCTCTTGAACGAGCTTTTCAGCTTTCTCTTTCCATAAATGATAATCAGCTTCAATATCTTTATTATTTCCTGCTGCCACTTTAGCATGTTGCTCCATTGTTTTTATTTTTGCTTCCAGCCAAATCTTTTTTTCTTTGAATTCCTTAGCAGTGCATGTGAAGCAAAATACATGACGTAATTCTGCTAATGTCCCATTTATCAATTTCTCCGCATAGCCCTTTCCCAAATCAGCTAAGCAACTTTCCATCTAAGTCAATTTATTAGATCAAAGTTAGCCATAAATGTTTGACAAAGCTTCAAATAGATATTATATAGTTTAAAGTTTAAGTTCTAAAAGCAGTAGATATAGAATGAAAGGTACGACGATCAAACACATATATATTGTAGGAAAATGCTTATTAGTAAGAAAGTAAGAAAGCAAGAAAGACAAGAATTAAATCTCAACCACTCATTACTACCACCACCCCATGATCCCTATTAAAAAAGAAATTAAATTTTAAATCAATTTAAAATTATCCTCTAAAACAATGACAAGTGTTCATTCTTGCATTTCTTATTCAAATCATTCTTACTATATAGCATTACTCTATATTGTATCATGTAATTTAAATGAAAAATGGAACTTGATGAAATATTTTAGTCATAAACATCCAGAAATAGTCCAGAGTGAAAGTGAAAATAATAAATGCAACAAACCATAAACATGTGTTTTTACCTTGCTTGCCAACAGGTCTACAAATAACCTCTATCAAAGCATGCTCAAGTCTTGAGAACAATCTTCTTTCTTTCACCAATCTGCAAAAAAACAAAAATAATAAGGGTTAATAGTAATTCACCCCCCTGTAATGTTAGCGAACTTTGTTTTTGCCCCCTCCCTACCCTTTGGCAACGGTTTTTTCAAAAAAACCGTCGCCAAAACCTGCCTTTGGCAACGGTAGGGGGTAAACCAAAACTCGCTCATATTACAGGGGGGGTAAACTACTATTAACCCAAATAATAATAATGATCAAACCGATTAAAATTCTGCAGCAGAGAACTAAAGTAAATAAATTTGCTTAGCAAAAAGAATAAACTATTTAATATTGGAAAAATGTCTCAGTGGAAAAATCTTAAAATTAATGTTTGATAATTGATATATAACTACAATGCTAGTGGATTGAGAAAAATAGGACTAGTCTAAAGTCAACTAACAATCAATGCAACTGAAAAAGTAAACAGAATAAAAGCAACCAACCATGGATGTGTTTTGTTTTATCTTGTTTTCAAAAAGAATTACAAATCAGAGATAGTAAAGTAACAAGCATCGAGAGAATAAGGTGCAATTCAAGTTATGCAGCAAAGACTATAACAGCTATTCTCATTTATTTATTTTATATTTCTTAATAATAGATCTTAATCTCTTGAAAAATTCCACCTACGCAATCTTCGTCATGATGTTTGCAATTTGATTCTCAGTTCTGCAGTGATCCAAGTTCAACTTCCCATTTTCTACTTGCTCTTGAAGATAATAGAACCTCGTCTCAATGTGCTTGCTTCTTTCATGTGTTATTGGGTTCTTGGCCAAATTGATAGAAAACATGTTGTCGATCTTCATGATCATTGCTCGATAGTTTTCTCCTGCAATCTCCTCAATCAGATTCACCATCCATACTTCTTGACATGCACAAAGAGGGGAAGGTATGTACTCATACTCACATGATGACGTAGCTACTACTAGTACTTTGCTTGAGCTTCAAGCAATTGTTGCACCACCTAGCATAAGCACATAATCAGTTGTGAAATTTCTATCCTCACCATCAGCACACCAACTTGAGTTGATGTAATCCAATAGTTTGCATTCTTTTCCTTCATTTGTTCCAAAAAATAAAATTTCATAGTCGAGAGTTTCTTTGAGATACCTTAGTATCCTCTTTATGCCTCGAAGGTGTGATACCTTTAGCTTTTGCATGAATCTACTCACTATACCTACTTTGTATGCTAGATCAGGCTTTGTGTGACAAAGGTATTTTAATATCGAATGAGTCTCCTACACTATATTGGATCGACATCATCTTCATTGGAGTTCTTCATTAATTACAATCTTGGTTCACCAGGTGTTGAAGTTGCACTACAGTCTTCCATCTCAAATATTTTGAGTATCTCACTTGCATATCTTCTTTGATACAGTCTTCAAAGGTAAGACAATTCGAACTCCTTGCTTAGATCACCTTTGAAGTTTTCTACCTCCTTCTTACAGCTACCTGTTATCAACATGTCGTCCACATAGAGACATAGTATAAGCAATTCCCTCTTGTTTCTTTTGACATATATTCCATACTCAATTATGAACTTTACAAATTCCTTTTCTCTTAGGAAATTTTCTATCTTTTAATTCCAAGCTCTTGGAGCTTGTTTGAGTCCATACAGGGATTTACACAACCTGTATACCTAGCTTTCTTAGTCTTGCTTCACAAACTCGACTGGGTGTGCTACATAAACTTCTTCATTTAAGAAACATTCAGAAATTTACATTTCACATCCATCTACAAATATACTAGTTGTTTATCTTTGTTAGGCCAATAACTAACCTGGTTGTTTAGATCATAGCAACTGGTGCAAGGACTTCATAAAATTTGATTCCTTCTCTCTATAGAAATCCTTTGGCGACAGGTCTTGCTTTATGTCTGTTTACTTCTTCGTTTGGATTCAACTAGACTTTTTATACCCACTTCACATCAATTTCCTTCTTGCCATGTTGCAATTCGACAAGTGATCAGGTATTGTTCACCTATATGGATTTCAGTTCCTCGTTCTTTGCTTGCATCCACTTTGAGTCATTTAATGCCTCAGTTACATTGACAGCCTCAATAACTGCATAGAGAGCATAGTTTACTACCCCACCTTCATCATCGACCACATCATCTAATGTAATCACACATTCTTGCAACCTTACAGGCGTGTTTCTTTCTCTTTGAGATCTGCTTTTGCTTGCTTGAGTTCTTATTTCATATGGTCGAATTCCCTTGTCAACTTCACTAGCTGGTTCATCACATAGGATTCTAACAGAATCCTTCTTGACATTTTATTTTCAATCCCACTCATTTATCTCGTACATAATCATGTCTTTGTTGATCACAACTTGCTCTTTCAAGGGATTGAATAGTTTGTATCCACAAGTTGAGTGATATCCTTTCAAGATCATCTGGCATGATTTATCATCAATTTTTCTTCTCAACTAGTCATGCACATGTCTATGTTCTTTGGATCCAAACACCTTAAAATGACTTCATCTAGGCTTGACACCAGACCAACATTCTTTTGGTGTGATTCCTTCTAGCTTCTCAGTTGAACATCTACTTAAGATGTATGTTGTAGTTAACACAACTTTGCGCCATAACTCATTTGGTAGATGCTTGCCTCTTAACATACTCCTCACCATGTTCATGATGGTCATATTCTTCGTCTCAGCAATTCCATTTTGATGTGAAGTGTACGGTGGCACCAGGTCATGCACAATCCCCTCTGTCTCACATAATTCACCAAGTTTATTGGAAAAACACTCTCCCCCACCACTGGTTCTCAGAGTCTTGAGCTTTCTATCACTTTGTGTCTCCACCATAGATTTAAACTTTGTAAGCCCCTCAAGCACATCACTTTTATTCTTGATTAGGTATGTCGATAGTTTTTCGACTGAAATCATCTATGAATGTGATAAAGTATTTGTTACCTCCAATTGTATCTTATCAATTTTGATCCTCATTAAATCACATATCTACTCCACATGTAATTATGATGTAGCTCATTATTCCTAGCAATTCCGTGGTGGTAGAAGACCACGTGGTGGTTGTTCTATAAGAGGAAGGGGTGGCAAGTTCTTTAATTCTACTATTCAATACCAAGTCTGCTCAAAATTTGGCACAGATAATCTCAACATTATCCTCCCGCACCTCATCTTGGTTCTTCTTATGGTCCTTCTACTTGGCAAGCACCTGCTTCTTCTTGTGGAGCTTTACCCCTTAATGTCTGGTCAAGGCCTCCACCACGAAGGAAAGTTTCTAATCTAGCTACACCAGGTGCATTTGTTTCCAATACTATGCCCCCATCATCTACTTCTTATGTCTCGTATCGTGATTTTGGTGCGTCTTATCATGTAACAAATGGCACCAAGATTCTCCAACAACTAACTCCCTTTGAATGTCATGGTCAAATTTTCATTAGTAATGGACAAGTTTGCACACTCACTCCTCTGGCTCTAGCTCTTTTTACCTCTCCTTTTCACCCACACACACCTCTTACTCTTTATAAACTTCTTATTATTCCCTTAATAACCAAAAATCTGCTAAGTAAGACTCAGTTTTGTCATGATAATCATGTTTACTTCATTTTCTCTGATGATAAGTGCCTTGTTAAATCTCAGGAAGATAGTGCTACATTGCTTGAGGGTCTGGTTCGTGATGATGGCATCTATATTAACTTGGATTTATTTTCTTAAAGCCAAGTCTAAAGCCAACACTATTTTAAAAATTTTCAAAGCATTAGTTGAACTTCAACATGGCTACCTTGTCAAAGCTTTTCAATCTAATAGGGGTGGTGTGTTTTGACTTTTAAACAAGTTGCTATCAGACTAATATATTATTCATAGCATCGTATGTCCTCATACTCACCACCAGAATGATGTGGTTGAAAAGAAAGCATCGACATATTGTTCATACGGGTCTTACCCTTCTTAGTCAGACCTCTATGCCCCTCGTGTATCGGGATCATGTTTTTCGATTGCAGTCTATCGTATTAATAGATTTCCCTTAGCATTCATTCAGTTTCAAATTCCCTATTCAGTGTTGTTCAAACTTCAACCTGACTGTGCTTTTCTTAGAGTTTTTTTTGTGCTTGATTTCCCTTACTCACGCCCTTAAATAATCATATACTAGATTTCAAGTCTCAAGAGTGTCTTTTTTAAGGATACTCTGTATCCTATTAAGGTTATATGTGTCTAGTTCCTAGAGGTAGAATTTACATCTCTAAGGATGTTCTCTTTAACGAAATCATATTTCCATACAAAGATCTCTTTTCTCCTTTTGTTTATGTTCCCTATGCACATCCCTCGTTTGTTTCTCTATCTCCTCTTAATCTTACTCCTTCTTTTTCTCCAAATTCTATTAGGTACTTATCTCCTACTTATTCTTTAAGTGCTTCTGAACTCACGCCTTCTGAGTCAACCTCCTCAGTGTCAGTTTCTCCTAATTCTAGTACCTTTATTCTTGAGCCAGAAAGTTCACAAGATACATTTCCTTCTTAGGCTCCATCTCCTTCAATCAAATCCTATAGGGACTCTACTTTAGTTTCCAAAATGCCTATGTCGAACTATAACCTTAGTCCTCTTTCCACCTGTTCTTCTAGTTCCCATCCTCTTCCGCCTTATGACGTTCATGTCCTCCAGAAACCTACTATTTATCATTATATGCAAACTAGAGCCAGGAGAGGTTTTTCCGAACCTAGGTTGTAACCTAAACTTCTTGTTTCTCACACTGAGCCCAAGACGGTTAAACACGCCATTGCTGATTCTCATTGGAAAGTTTTCATGAAGATAGAAAATAATGCTCTAATACATAATGACACATGGACACTTTTTTCTCTGCCTCCTCATAGGAATCCTATTAGGTGCAAGTGGGTTTTTAAACTCAAGGAAAATCATGTTAGGACTATCAATAAATACAAGGCCATACTTGTTGCAAAGGGGTTTCACTAAAGACAAGGGTTTGACTTCAATGAAACCTCTCTAATGTGGCCATGCCAATTACCATCAAGATCCTTTTATCCATTGCTCTCGGTTCATTCACTAGCTGGATGTCAATAATGGTTTCCTTAATGACTTGCTAATGCAGAAATTTTCATGGAACAACCTAAGGGTTTTGAGTACTCTATTCCTACCATGGTGTGCAAACTTAATAAGGCTCTTTATGGCCTTAAACACAATCATAAGCAATGGTTTGAAAGACAAATCAATCAATCTAAAGGAACTCCAGATGTGAAAGCTCGCTTGATCTTACGTTTAGTGTTTTAGTTTTTTTTATCAGTTATATGTAATGTACGCAATAATAAGTCTTGAGGTGCTAATGTGATGGAAACACGCACTAAAAACACTTTTAATCTCTTTATCTTTTTCTCAGTTCTTCTAAAACTAAACCTGATAAGTGTTTAGTCAAATACGAAATTTTGATCAGTTTTGAAAACTAAGCTCATTGTCTAATCGATTAGAGATTTATTTTAATCAATTAAGGAGAAAATTCACCTCTTAATCAATTAGGAAGCTATATAATCTCTTAAGAAGTTTTGTTTATGTTCGATTATAGAGATGTCATACCCATTGATTATTGTCTTTTTGACCTAATTTTTTCCAATATAAAGGAGTGTTTTGCTCACTTCCAAAGCACAAATATTCTAAACTATCTACCTTCATATCTCACTCACTCTTCTTCTCAAAATCAGTTTTATTCACTAAAAACTGTCTTAGTGGTAAGAGAGTGAAAATTCTGAGACTCAATATTTCTTTTGTTTTGTTTAATTTGTTTATTCAAGAGTTTAGTTATCTTGTTCATTGATAGTTCACATGAAGGTTGTAAGCTAAACCAGTAAAAAATATTAACATAAAGAAGGTTGTAAGGTCGAACCTATTTAAAAGCACAAGTTGTTGATAGTGGATATCTCAATAAAATATTTTTGGGGACTAGAGAAGGTCGTGTGATTTAGGGGTGTTAGCGGATAAAAAAATTATCCAAATTAAACCAAAAAATCCAAACAAAACCAAACCGAATTAAAAATTGAATATTTATGATTCGGTTCCGAAACTGAACCGAACCAATGAAAGTCGATGTGTTTTGGTTCGGTTTTCGGTTTTAGTTTTTTGATACTGTCAAACCCGTAAAATGAACCAATGACTATAATTACTCTGTAAATCATTATTCCACTCATCATTAAGCCCATATGTTGTATCATTCCAACCATTATCCATAGTTTTTTATGTTTCATTCCTTTCAACAAAACACACATTTAGAACCAAACTCCAAAAACATAGAAAGTAGAAATCATATGTTACAAGAACTTGATTTTACCAAACTACTACTCTTATCGGCCACTACCATTGTTGCTCTCTCTACTATTGTTCTGATAGGTTATGGTCACCTTCTACCTGTTTAAGTTCTTTTTTTTGGTTTTCAATTTTTTTTTTACCTTTTTTGTTTCTTCTTCTTCAATAAATTTCCTATTAGTCTTGTTAGAAAACATGTTAATTTATGTGTACTGGAATTTTTTGGCATTATTGCTATGTTTTATTTGTTAAACTTTCAAATCTCTTCCCAACCTTCTAATACATTGTGCGAACTTTTATAGTTTGATAGTAAACTTAGTCCATGAGTAATAAAATAATTTCACTATTTTGTATGAATTAAGAACAACTTGTAATTTGTTTGAAAATAGAGCATGAAATAAATTACATGAAATGAAATATTTAATAAATAATAGCATAGAATATACCAAAAAAATACAATACTGGAGAATAAACTAATTAATATAATTTTTGAAAAAATTATAAACCATTCAACTATATTAAACTAGTTAGTTTGGTTCCATTTTTGAAAAATCCTAAAAATCGAACCAAACGAAACTGATGGAGATATCACCAGTTAATAATTTTTTTTATACCAAACATTAGTCTAAATCAAACCGATTACACCTCTAGTGTGGTTTAAGGAGGAACCAGAATAATCTCTGGTATGATCTCTCTAAAATCTATCGCTCTTTTTTTTTCACTTCTTAATCTCTGCTTCCATCCTCTTCTTAAAATCAATTAACTTAAAACTAATCCTTTTCTATAAAAAATTTTAAAAACAAATAGCACATTTCACCCCATCCTTTTGTGATATAATTGTTCATCTTCTCTTTCATGGTATCTAAAGCCTTGTGATCTAATTTTGCCATGACTTCTACCACAACTGCACAAACTTCACCATCGAAAGATGGAAATCCTTCTAAAACACTAAGAAATCAGTTGGTGGTAATTCTTTCAAGAACACATTCAAAACTTTTGCGCAACAAATTAATTTCAAGCTTGATGTTTCCAACTTCCTCTTTTGGAAGAAGCAAGCTGAAAGCATAATCTGCATCCATAAGTTGCATTGTCACCTTACAAACCATGAGATTCCTCCTATGTACCTTTAAGCTAAAATCACACTTCAGATGTGGAGAATCATGCTTATCTCTTACCACAACATGAAGACTCGTTTCTCTCGCATGATGCCAGACTTGAGAGAGCACATCAAACACCATCACATGGACCTCTCTCTATCAACCTAACTCAAGGTGGCACTACACCAACTCCTAACTCTGCTTTGTCTAGTATCTTACTTGCAAATTTAGAAGGACAACCACAAATGACTACTCATGATCTTGTTCTACGATTTGATGGAGATTGAGGTTGTTTTGGAGGTGGCAGATCAAGTGATTTTAGAAGAGGTGGTAGAAATAGTGGTAGGATATTTTTACAATGTTAGATCTGTTTCAAGATTGGGCATGATTGTCAAATTGGTTATCATTTCCATTCCACTCATCCTATGCAACCACACCAGTGAAGGAACTCCGATCCCTACTCACATCCTCAACAACAGTTCATATCTCATTGTCCTAACACTCCTCCTTTTATCCCTCAAAGTAATTAGTGGTTGGCTCCTTCAGCATTGACATACCGTGCCCTTCCACTGGCTTTCTAACTAGGTCTACTAACCCTGTCTATTCCTCCTTCTGATAAAGGCATCCTCGAGCCTATCTTGTTAGCACCGAGTCCACCAACAACCATCTCATTACTTCTCAATGGTATCCTAATTAAAGTGCAACATATTATGTCACCAACAATGCATAGAACTTCTTGGACTACATCTCTACTACTAGTTCAGATCAAGTGATACTTGGGAACGGTCAAGGTTTGTCCATCACATCTATTGGTTCCACTTCCTCTCAATCCACACACAATCCATTTGTCAAACTTAATTTGGAAAATCTATTACTGGTCCCAAAAACAACCTAGAATCTAATTGTAGCCAGACAATTTGCAAGGGAGAATAATGTCTTCTTTTAATTTCACACCCATGTTTATCTTGTCAACTCACAGGGCTCTATGGAAATTCTTCTACAATGAGATCTTGGGAAGGATGAATTGTATTCCTTTGGGTCATTACTAGCTCAACCACAAAGCTTAATTTAGCACTCTTCATCTAAAGTGCACACACTTACTAGTACTATACCTCGCACACTAGATTTCAATTCAAATGAAAATAATAATGCTCCTATTCTAGGACCATATCTAGACACATAATGGCCCTACAGATTAGGAGACCCTCACCATGAGGCCCTCAAAGTTATTCTTGCAAGTTGTAATATTCCAATTTCAACTAAATCAAAACTTGACTTTTGTGCAGCATGTTGTCTTGGAAAAGTCCATATATTAGCTTCTAATCCATCTAATACTATTTAATATTCTCCATTTAACCTTATATTTACTGATGTGTAGGCCCATAAAACTTAGGCTGAGAGATGATCTATTTAACCCACTTGAACTATTGGATTGAGACCCATTGTAAGCCTTTTCTCAACTGCACTTGCTAAATTAATTATACATATGCATGACAGTAGACCCACCATCTTCAACCTTCACCCAATCCATGGATAAAATAGCCCTTGATGTACTCCTCTACATCTCTTCTTTGTTGCAACAATGCTAACTATTTGAACTCATCACCCTCTATGATATTTCCAAGCCATATTTAGTTTCATCTAGCCATTAAGCTTTGAAAAAATGAAATATTGACCCCTCTATCATGTCCCAATTTTTTACCCTAAGAATCCCTAATCATTTGCATTCCAATCATTACTCAAGATCCTAATACTGAGGTTCAACTTTAAGCTTTGTTCTCATCTCATCTTTGGGGGAATTGTAACGCTCGTTTTTACTTTAATTATTTATGTTATGTGTGTTGTGTGAATTATGTGTTAATTATATGCTTAATTAATTTTATGTTATTTTATTTGGGAATTATTAGTAAATAATATAAGTTATTGAGGCTATTAGTTATTGGGCCTAAGTTAGTGTTAGTAATTGTGGGGTACTAATTAGAGCCCATTAGCAATGAGAAAAGATAGTAAGGGATCGGTGACTACTTCTCTTGTGTGTTTAAAGTGTCCCATGTCGATTTTCGACAGAGACTTTCTTGTTGATTTTTTTTCTTTCCGTTAAGAGGTTTGGATGTGATCTTAGGGATGAACTGGTTAGAGCATAACCATGTTCACATTAATTTTTATGATAAGTCGGTGACGTTTTCTTCTCCTGAAGAAGAAGGTGTTGAGTTGTTGTCGGATAGAAAAATGCGTATGTTGATGAAAGAGGATGTTCAAGTGTATGCTTTGGTTGCATCAATGTCTGTTGAGAACCAAGCGATCATTGAAGAATTGAAAGTGGTGTGTGAATTTCCTGAAGTTTTCCCTGATGAAATTCCTGATGTACCGCCAGCGAGAGAAGTTGAATTCTCTATAGATCTCATACCTGGCACTAAACCTGTGTCTATGGCACCATACAGGATGTCTGCATCAGAGTTGTGTGAATTAAAGAAGCAATTGGAATAATTACTTGAAAAGAAGTTTGTGAGGCCTAGTGTGTCGCCGTGGGGAGCTCCAGTGTTGTTGGTTAATAAGAAAGATGAAAGTATGAGACTTTGTATGGATTATCGTCAATTGAATAAAGTGACAATCAAGAACAAGTATCCACTTCCAAGAATTGATGACTTGATGGATTAATTGGTCGGTGTCGTGTATTTAGCAAGATTGATTTGAGTTCGAGTTACCATCAGATTAAGGTGAAAGATGAGGATATGGAGAAGACGGATTTCAGAACACGTTGTAGACATTATAAGTATTCCGTGATGCCCTTCGATGTTACTAATGCACCAGGAGTATTTATGGAGTACATGAACCGTATTTTTCATGAGTATCTGGATCGTTTTGTGGTGGTGTTCATTGATGATATTTTTATTTACTCTAAATCAGAATCAGGTCATGCTGAGCATTTGAAGTTGGTATTGCAAGTCTTGAAAGAGAAGAAGTTGCATGCGAAGTTGTCCAAGTGTGAGTTATGGTTGAAAGAAGTTAGTTTTCTTGGTTATGTCATTTTTGGTGATGGCATTGTCGTGGATCCGTCTAAAATTGATGATGTGTTGAGATGGGAAACTCCTAAGTCGGCTACCGAGATTATAAGCTTTTTGGGATTAGCTGGTTATTATAGAAGGTTCGTTGAAGGTTTCTCCAAGTTGGCTCTTTCGTTAATGAAGTTAACGTGCAAGGGTAAGGCATTTGTGTGGGATGTTTCTTGTGAAGAGAGTTTTATCGAGTTGAAAAGGAGATTGATGTCGGCACCGATTTTGATATTGCCTAATCCAGAAGAATCGTTTGTGGTTTATTGTGATGCTTCTAATATGGGATTAGGAGGTGCGCGCATGCAAAATGATAAGGTTGTTGCTTATGTGTCGAGGCAGTTGAGAGTTCATGAGAAGAATTATCCTACGCATGATTTAGAGCTTGCTGCTGTTGCGTTTGTATTGAAGATTTGGAGGCACTATCTTTATGGTTCTATATTTGAAGTATTTAGTGACCATACGAGTTTGAAGTATTTGTTTGATCAAAAGGAATTGAAGGCAACGAAGGTGGTTAGAGTTGTTGAAAGACTATGACTTGGGTTTGAACTATCATCTAGGAAAAGCTAATGTTGTTGTCGATGCTTTGAGTCGAAAGACTTTGCATATGTCGGCGATGATGGTTAAGGAATTGGAATTGATTGAGCAATTCAAAGATATGAATTTGATATGTGAAGTGACACCTAAGGGTGTTAGATTGGGTATGTTAAAGATTAATATTGATTTTCTAGATAGTATCAAAAGAGCTTAGAAGTTGGATATGAAATTAGTGGATTCGATGGTTGGAATCGATCTGGGTGAGAATACTGACTTAAAGTTGGATGTGCACGGTGTGTTAAGGTTTCATAATCGGATTTGTATTCCTGATGATGTGGATTTGAAGAGAGCTATTCTTGAAGAAGGTCATAGAAGTAAATTGAGTATTCATCCAGGGGCTACAAAGATGTATCAGGATTTGAAGAATTTGTTTTGGTGGCCTGAAATGAAGTGTGACATAGCTCAGTTTGTGTATGCATGTTTGACTTGTTAGAAGTTGAAAGTTGAACATCAGAAGCGTGTTGGATTAATCAACCATTGGAAGTTCCAGAATGGAAATGGGATAGCAATTCTATAGATTTTGTGACGGGTTTGCCGAATACCGTAAGAGGACATGATTCGATTTGGGTAATTATTGATAGGATTACAAAGTCGGATCATTTCATACCTTTTAACATCACTTATCCGGTTTCGAGGTTGGCGAAAATTTATGTCCGTGTGATTGTGAAGTTGCATGGTGTTCCTTTTTGTATTGTTTCGGATAAGGATCCGAGGTTCACTTCAAATTTTTGGAAAAGTTTGCAAGAGGCATTGGGTTCTAAGTTGAGGTTGAGTTCGGCTTATCATCCTCAAACAGATGGTCAGATGGAGAGGACAATTCAATCTTTGGAGGATTTGTTTAGAGCTTGTGTTCTTAAGCAGGGAGGTACGTGGGATACTTATCTTCCATTTATCAAGTTCACGTACAACAATAGTTACCATTCGAGTATTGGTATGGCACCTTTCGAAGCAATGTATGGTCGGAGGTGTAGGACTCTGTTGTGTTGGCATGAATCTGGTGAGAGTGTAGTACTTGGACCCGAGAATGTTCGAGAGACTACAGAGAAGTTTAAGTTGATTCATGAGACAATGAATACTTTTTAGAGTACACAAAAGAGTTATCATGACAAGAGAAGGAAAGATTTGGAATTTCAAGTTGGTGATCATGTATTTTTTAGAGTCACGCTGGTGATCGGTGTGGGGAGAGCCTTGAAATTGAAGAAGCTCACTCCTCGTTTTATTGGACCATGTCAAATTTTGGAGAAGGTTGGTAATGTGGCGTATAGGGTGGCGTTAGCGCCGAATCTTTCGACTTTGCATGATGTGTTTCACGTGTCGCAACTTTGTAAGTATATTTCTGATCCTTCGCATGTGATTCATATGGATGATGTGCAAGTAAGGGATAATCTCACGGTGGAGACTATGTCGGTAAGGATTGAGGATCGCGAGACGAAGACACTTAGAGGCAAAGAGATTTCTTTGGTGAAGGTAGTTTGGTCGGGAGCTACCAGAGAGAGTATGACGTGGGAATTGGAAAGCAAAATGCGAGAGTCGTGTCCTGAGTTATTTGATTGAGGTAATTTTCGAGGACAAAAATATTCTAAGTGGGGGAGAGTTGTAGCCCGTTTTTACTTTAATTATTTATGTTATGTGTGTTGTGTGAATTATGTGTTAATTATATGCTTGATTGATTTTATGTTATTTTATTTGGGAATTACTAGTAAATAGCAAAGTTAGTGAGGCTATTAGTTATTGGGCCTAAGTTAATGTTAGTAATTGTGGGGTACTAGTTAGAGCCCATTAGCAATGAGAAAAGATAGTAAGGGTTTAACAAAACAAGGGTTTTAGAGGAAATGGAATTAGAAGCTCATTTGGGAATTTTGTGAAAGAAGAGAAGAGAGAAGAGAAGGAGAGAAAGAGAGATTGAAGTATAGAGTTGGATTCAATCTAAAACCTAAGGTAAGTGTGAGATTCTTTCATGCTAAAGGGATGTATGATGATGTTTAGCGTGAGTTTGATCATATGTTGTTTCTCCATGAATGTGTGATTTGAAATTATTAGGGTTTATGATATAATTCTTGAAATTGAGCCATTAATCATGTTGTAGACGTTTGTATGATAACCCATGCCTAGAAACATGAATAGGAACCCATAACATGTGATAAAATGATGTTTGAAATTAGTTTTAATGGTTAAAATTGAACTTGGGTTGGTGTTGGAAGTGCTGAAAACGCACAGATTTTTTGGTTCTGGTGTAGAGCGTCGGGCGAGTGTTGTTTTGTGGCTTCCGCCGGGCAAGCAAGTTGCTTTGCCGGACGAGCCAGCGTCCACATGGTTCCTCCGGGCGATTCGAGCGGGCGAGCGAGGGTTTTTGTGACCAAGTTACTGCCTCTGAGCGCCGGGCGAAAGACCTGTTTTGAGAAATTTCAAATGTTCATATCTTTTGATCCGTAACTCCTTTTTAAGTGTTGTTTGAACCTCTATGGATCTCTAATTGATGTCCTTCTAGTGTATATGATTTGAAAACCTTTCGATATCTCTTTGAAACCTCTCCTTGACTTGTATGTTGCCATTTGATGATGTTTTGAATTGCCGTGAATGATAACATTGATGTTGTTGTTGGATTCCAATATTGATTAAGTCGTTGAAGTTGATTAAATCATTCAAGTTGATAATGTGTTTAAGTTGATTAAGTCGTTCAAGTGTGAATGTGGGTGTGCATCATTGAGTCGCATCCATTGCATTGTTTGAGACAGCCCTTGTGGCAATTGATTGAGACGGCCCTTGTGGCAAATGTTTGAGACGGCCCAATGGCAAACTGTTTGAGACGGGAGTTTACTCCAATGGTATCACATGCATTTGCATAGTTTGAGTTGCATAAAGTAAAGTCACATGATGAGTTGTATTTGAATGTTTGTGCTTATGACGTGGATGTTAATATGTGTGATGAGATACTTGCGTCATTGGATATGTGTGGTAATTAATTATATGTCTCATAATTGAACTATTGACATTATTACCGTTTGTAAGTTGTTTAAGTGATGTGAATTGTGGTTTATGATATGTGTCGAGAAGCGGTGACCAATGTATGATCCTTTATGATACGTCTAGCTTGTTTTGATTATGTTGTGTTGTCTTGTTGTTTCCTGTTGTTATATTTGGATATTGTTATCTCTTATTGGAATATGTTGTTATGCCCCAAGGAGATATGTTGGATTTGTTGTTGCCCATGATCGGCATGTATGATTTGACTATATCGTTGATGTCGTTCCGCTGCGATGTTATTACTATGGTATCACAACTTTTGATTTTATTTTATGAAAAAGAACACTAAAATCGGTCTCTAAATCGGTCACTGAATTCGTTCACAAATTCGGTCTCTAAATTTCGGTCACTAAATTCGTCGCAAACGCTTAGCGACTAGCACTTTTTCAACCGAAAAATAATGGTCACTAAATCGGTCGCTAAACGTTTTAGTGACCGATTTTTAAGCATTTTCGGTCTCTAATTCGGTCACTAAAAGCGAATTTTCTAGTAGTGGTTCTTGCTCTTCCATCCTTCAATCACTCAAAAACTTCTTTCAGTTAGCTTCATTAAACTTCTCTGAAGCTAACCACATAATTTGAAAGAAGAATCGTGCCCTAAATCAAGCTCACTAACTCTATTTATCAGAGCTTCCAAGTTAAGCTTCAATAGGTAGAATTCTCCATCAACTCTCTCCAAATTTCTTGCAATAATGTATCATTTGGCATTCTAATGCTTATGGTATACTTTGTTTGTAACTGTAACCAATTTTGAATCATCTATTTTCAAATTCCTTTTCAAAATGTTCTTCTGGTTTTCTTCAAATCGACTGAGCTATGGTTTGAATAAATATTTCGCAAGGGTATGGTTATCTTCGTCTTGATGAGAAGAAGCGAATGGCACCTGTCTGAGTTCATGATTTTACAATTTGTGGAACCTAGTTTTGTGTTTGGCTGTAGGTTGAAGACGACCATGTTGGCGTCTTCAACCAATGAAAATGTGCTACACTTTTTTTTAAAACTTTTTTATTTTATTTTATTTTGTTTAATCAGGTGTTTTATTCCTGAGGTCCATATCATGCACAGCACATTGGATCCTTTGGATCTAATTACTAGCACGTTTTGAGACAGATCCAATGGCCTATATTTTTTCCTTTTTTTTTTATTTTAATTTCCTATTTTGATTTAAACTTCCCAAATTAATATCTCTTTTATTTTTAATCCAAAAATTACCAAAGTTTTTGCTAAAATATTCTTTTCTTTTTCTGTTTCTGATTTATCTTTTTTTCCATTTTTTATTTTTTATTTAACTATTTTTATTGATTTTTTATTTGTTAGCTTTATTTTAATTGGTTTAAAAATGCTTTCTGATCTTTAAAAATTATGAATAAATTTGTCAACACTTGTTGACTTGTGTTTGACCTCTGATTATTTTTTAAGATTTTTATTTGGTGTATTGTGTTTGACCTCTAAAAATCTTATATAGTTTTCTTGATTTTATTATGGTCTTGTTTGAAATTTATTTGGTGTTATGATACTCCTTAAGAATTTCATCAATAATTTCTTATTATTTGACCATTTAAAATCCCTTTTTATTTTTTTAATTTGGTTTTTATATTCTTTTAATATTTGGTGTTTCTCCCTCCATCTATTATCTTTTTATTAGTGGGTGTAAGTCTTGATTAGTCTATTGTGTAGAGTCTTTGATTTTATCATTCCTCTGATGGATCATTAAGATGAAATCCCATAAAAATCAAAAGGAATTCATCTGGACACTTAGTTTGGTTTTGATCCATTCCCCTCCCTCTTCATCTCAATCTAATTCTTGTTTTGTTATGATTGTTATCTGTCCCTTATCGGAAAATGATCATTTGTGGCCTAAACTTATGTTTATAAGCCTAAGGATGATTGATTATTTGATAATTGGATCGAGAACTTTGAAAACTTGTTATGTAGAGGCTTTGATTATGTCAATTCTCTGATAAGTTTTCATCAACTTTGACCTAAGTTCATTAGTTAATCATTATTGATCATTCACTTTGGAACTTAACTACTAATCACTAACTCCTAACTTTACTTTTATGCTTATTATTTTGCTTTATGCTTTATATTACCATTCATCATCCATATATCATTGTTTATGCTTATGCACTTTTTTCTTTTGTCAACTTGGAATCTTTATTTTGTTCTTAAAACATTAATAATCAAACTTGAGTCATAAACGACTTAAGGTTTTCATGGACTATGGTTACCATCCCTTGGCATTTTGGAGTTATGGACCTCTTGGACTTAGTATTAGGAGCCTTGTTCTCTTGGAACCTCTAGACCTTGTGATTATCTTATCTGTTATGCTTGTCTGAAGTCCTTGGAGTTTACTCCATGGCATGGGGATTTTGTTTGTGTGCAGGTACCATGTTTGTTATGAAAAGGTTTTTTATGCTATATACAAGTTCATCTGGGACAAAGCCAAGAATTGTGAAGTTATGCTTAATGGGATTATTATTTTGGAGCATTGGTGACTTTGTTCAAGATTCTTTATGTGTTGTGTTTATCGTTTAAATCCAAAGGATGGGAATTCTACATTGACTTTTTTATATCAAGTGTTGGATTCTTGTTTGGTTAGATTTCTCTTGTATTTAGCTTTTATTTTATGCTTTAGGATATTCCCTTCATCTCCTCCCATCTTCTTTAATTTTCAAAGTCTCTCCCTCTATTTCAAAATCTTCTTATGTTTGCAAACTCTTTTAAAACTTTCTTTAAAAAAACCTTATGCCCTTAGTGGCTTTTCTTTCAAAGTTTAGACATGAGTAATTGTTATGGAGGAGATGTCATTCCCTAATGTCCTGATATCGATTGATATGATGGATTCTTTTCCACGTGAAAGAGTTAGTGGAATACTTGTTGATTTATCCAAGTTGGAGCCCTTCTTTCCTTTGTGATGAAAAGAATTCATTTTTCTCATGTTCAAGGATGGTTGGTTGAGTATTTCCTTCTGTGATAATAAAATGTCTATTCAGTTTTTAACCAAAAAATTTTGTTTCCCTTTCAAGTGGAACTACATTTTCTCTGACTTCTCCATTGCACTGAGGAGGTTTGTAGGCATAAGTTGTTATGTCTTGCCATGCATAGTTTTAAAATCAAACAAACTCTCTTTTTGCACACAACTTCTTTTTTTTAACACACATTTACAAAAAGGTTCATGTGGAGTACCACATATGTGAGGGGTGTTAATACCTTCCCCTTACACAATCAACCAACGTACCTAAGATATCTGCTTTTTATTAGTTTTAAATTTCAAAACTTCTTTAGTTTTGATTTCGCTCTTTTCCCTTTTCCTTTGAAAACAATAAAGCATTATGGCGACTTTCACTAAAATAATGAGTCAAGTCAATCCAATGGCTTTGATCTCAATTTTCCCCGCTACACCCTCCATACACAATTATGCTAAATTTACCTTCAGTCTGAGACTTGTGTCTTGTACGCTGAAATAAACATCAGCTAAAGTAATCCAGATGGCATGATTATCTCTTGTGAACATGGGAAGCTCCGCCTTCTTCATAGACATGTGAAACTCTTCAAGTTGATCACCTTTGAACAACTTCTTAGCTACGAAATCAGCCTTTAACTCTTTCATAACTGATGATACGCCTTCAATGGTTAACTTACTTTGTGTGAGTGAAGCGAACAAACTCTCATAGTTCTCATTTTCCTTTTCTTGCATCTCATCCAATTTCAAGTCAAGGTTCTCCCTCTTTTGCTCTAATGTTGTTACTCTATTTCCCATTTTCTGTTTTCGGGGCATTAAATGTGTCTGGCATGTAGGACCAATTTGATCGAAACCTCAAGTAGAAAAATATTAAAAGTATATTATAAATAGAAATAATAGAATGATTTTGTATTGTTGTATTAGAAAAGAAAATGCATATGGGGACACACTCCTGATCCACCGAAGAGACGAGCTCCTTAGAGAAATCTTAATTCTCTCCCAACAAACTAGACAACAACTTCCACCCAAACTTCTCATCTCCTCATCGTACCTCTTATATCATAATCTGTAACTAAACATACCTGTCACACCGACCCTACAACCACCTTATATATTATTATTTTTTGTTCTATCTCTCATAGACTTTGCACACTTTGTACCCACTTTGTTGATCCAATGACCTTACGTCTCTATAATTATCGCATGTGTCCAAAAAGAGTATATTGTGAGACTTTAAAGCTGAAGCAAGGTGAGATAATTTCCTTGATGACAATAAGGCTTGCAAGTGTTATGGTATTGGTACAGTCAGATTTAAAATGTTCTATAAGCATTTGGTGATATATGCTATTGCACTAGAGTTGAATATGGGGTATTGGAGATTTTGCATGGTGAAGTGATCATAGCTAAAGGGTCTAAAATATATGGATCATATGTTTTAAAAGATTCTAATGTTGTTGTTCATTAATAATTAGCTAATGATTACTTTCATGACAATAACAAGTTATTGGATTCGAAAGTTAGGGCATGGTGGGTCCATGTAGGTTGTTTTAGAATATTTTAATGAGTTTTGTAGAAGACAAGGGATAAAAATCCATGTTACTGCTGAGTTTTCATTGAATTTCCGAGTTAAGATTGTTGTCAAATTAGCTTGCCTGATTGGCATATGTTTATTGATAAGAATAAACTTCCAAACACCTATGATGGTTTGTAGTAGGAAACCTAAATCTACTTTTATTCGAAGGACACCAAAGTTTCACCTATTATACAAATTAAGCTAATTTACCTTGATGGTAAGGTTATGGATTGTTTCATCAATGACTATCTAAGAGGTGGAAAGGGTTATCAGCAGCTAGGATTGGAGCTTATAGGATCAAAGTTCATCAATCGCAAATGTATTACTTTTTGTGAGTGCCATCGAGGGAAGAATAGTAAAGATTTGGAGATGAAGCTTTTAGAAGCTATAGCGGAGAAGACTCAATTTCAGGAGAAGTTTCTTAATTATAATATAGATACTTGTAGTGGCGACAAATAATTATAGAGGTCATTGATTATCATTTAACTCAGTTATAAGATAAGGAGGGATATTATACCATCTCAAAGGGATAGTTATGTTGGCCTTGGGTGTTATGTTTTGATTGTGGTTGAAAGGTTGTATAAATCATAAAGTGAGACCTTTGTTGAGGCATTCCGAACCAAATAGAGTCAAAGATTGTAGAAGAATCATGCATGTGGGATGGTTAGATTACCTAAGTAGAAATAGGTGACTAGAAGCAAGTGGATTGAACTTGATCAAGGTTATTTATTAAAGATTCAACATGGTAGAGAGAAGCAGTGTGGTTGATGGAAAAATATGCATCACAATATTTTCATGTCAAGGTGGAGATTGTTGAAGTATGCCTTAAAACCTTAAGTAACGAAGAAAAGGAAACATGTTTCGAGATTTAAAAAATCAGAAAGTCAAAAAAGCAACCAGAAAGTTAACAAAAGACACTAGAATTGCATGGTGGTTTGGCTGATGGTGACCAGAGGCTGTCAGGTGGATTTTGAATGTCCGGTGGCAGCAAAAAAATATGGCAGCGCAGGTTTGGTGGTAGTTTGGGTCCAATCCAAACGATTCGCAAGTATTAAACTTGGTCATTTCGACTAGCTGATTTGTTCATTAATATTATGAATATTTTTTATATTAATTTAGATATACTCTAAAATATCTAGAAATACTCTAAATATTCTAACTTAATATAAAAAATATTATAAACAAGCCATAAATAATTGAATATCCAGCAGGCCAACAAACAAACATAAAAATAGTCTACAAACAATAAAAAAAGAAGTGAAATAGTAAACATAATAAAGACAACCAAGCATGAATATTTTTATTTACCTTGATTTCAAATAGATTTACAAATATAGACTTTCAGCTCATGCTGAAGTCTTGTGAACAATCTTTCTCCTTCACCAATCTGTAGAGATAATAATGTAAATGTTCAAAGCAATTGAAACTCAGCAGTCCTTTTTTCCTTTATACATCTTTCCAAAAATAACAAAGTAAAGAAATTTGTTTAACATAAAAACAATTTAATGTTGGAAAAATGTCTCAGTGGAAAGAACTTTCAATATTATTTTTGTTAATTGATAGTAGTATACAACTACAATGCTAATGAATTAAAAAAAAATAAATAAATAACATTAGTCTTAAATGCAATCAACCATAAATGAGTTTTTTTTTTACCTTTGATTTCCAAATTCCAACAGATATACAAATAACTACTCTCCGCTCATGCTCACTCTTTTGAACAATCTTCTTAATTCCTTTCACCAAGCTGCAATAATTAAGAAGAAAGAAATTAAATGTTCAAAGCAATGGAAATTCTGCACTAGAAAACTAAACATTTCAAGGTTGAATCTTTGTATTTAATTTACACTTCTTTCGGAAAATAATTATGTAAAGAAATTTGTTTAACATAAAGAATAAACAATTTAATGTTTGAAAAATGTCTCACCGGAAAGAACTTCTAATATATTTTGTTACCTTGTTTTTCAACAGATCAAGATAACAATATTCAAGCATCCAAGAGAATAATTGTATTATTTAAGAAAGTTTACAACTAGTGAATCATTTAAAGCTACAATAATAGTTCTCACTTCTCAATTTCAAAGTTATAATCAAATCATTGTATTAGCTTCTGTCGTTTAGCTTCAATAATTGTTCTCAATTTTAACGTGTATAGAAAACCAACGGACAGAGGGGTCTACAATAGAAAATAATCAATTCAAAAATTTTTCTTTTCAATATATACTTTATACTTTATTTCAAATCCATTAACTTTGTTGGATACCTTTATATAATTGAAATCAATTCCACTAACTTTATTTTTTTTGATAAAAACAATTCCACTAACTTTGTTGGAGACCTTTATTAACTCCACAACCAAATGCAATCAATAGTCCTGTTAAAATTCCAACTTACCCGCTTCATTAAAAACAACTATATATGGAATATTTTATGAAAATTACTAACATGTCTCTAATATCTAAAATATAAGAAAATTAATTGTTCTAAAAATTACTAATTTATTATTGATTAATTGTTTACCATCTCATTAATTGTTCTGAAAACAACTACATGTTTTTATTTCTTAGTCCAACACCAAATAACACACTAGGGAATCTCTCTTTTACCGTAGAAAAGTCACTTCTGCAAGAAAAGTCACTTCTGCAGCATTTACCATACACAAAGCTGGCTTTTGTGTCCAACCTATCGACGCAATCTCTCCATTCCGATGAACTTTCTTCGAGCTTCATCCTTCGAACTTCTTTCTTCTCTTGCTCTCAAACAAGCAATATCTGATTCTTTGAAGAAAACCAAAACCAATTTGTGTTCAAAAATCTTTACTTTCATTCCAATTCAAATCATGTTAAGAGTCCCACATCGGACAATATATAGCCTAAACATGTCCTTATAAGTAGGGGCAATCCTCACCCTACAAGCTGGTTTTGTAGGATTGAGTTAGGCCTAACCACACTTCTTAACAAATTAGCTAGACCATTTAAAAATGTCAAGGACATCAATTACATCAAGAAACTTTGGAATATCTCTTTAAGAGTTCATCACAAATCACTACAACAAATAACGATTTTAATGATGAAGCTTTTATGTCATATATATATATATATATATATATATATATATATATATATATATATATATATATATATATATATATATATATATATATATGTATATATATATTTGTTAACAACTATAAAATAAATTATTTAACCCTTTAATTTCTTTGATAAACTGAGCGATAATAAAATTAAATTTTACTATAAATACTCGCTGAATAGATTTTACCGTAATACTATCTTATTTGTAATCGCCCCACCATCGTTTTTTTAGGATGACTTCCAAACATGAAAAATATGTTCTAAGTTGAACAAAATATTTTTTTCAGCTTTTGCAATCTATCTCAAACAATGATGTTGATGTTGTTGTTGTTGTTAAAGATTTTGAATAACAGTGATTTATTTTTAAAAGTCTTCAGTGATAGATTGCAAGTGCCGAAAATATTTTTGATAATAGATTTTAATTATCTTACATTTTTTTCACCAGAAACAAATACATAGAAGATTCGTACATGAAAGAATTTTCTAGTATTTGATCTTGTCCAGAATATCAAGAAATTGAAGATCCAACTTATGATTTTCATGGACAACAACGTATAAACAAACATTTCATTCTATGTTAACAGTTGATAATTTTAATGTTTCATTGAATGAGATGTTGTTCAAGCCGTCTGAACACAAATATCTGTGGACTGTTACCGGTGGCGTATGGTTTGGTAACAAAAATAAACTTCACACCATTTATTGATATTCTAATTGGAAAATGGAAGACAGATGTTTTGATAGGTATGGAAAATAAACTATATTATGGCTAGCATTACAAATATTTCATCCTATAGTTATGTTCTGTAACTAATTTTTTTTTCCTTTCATGGTTTCCTAAGATGTGATAGGATTGGTCATAAACATTGGTTACACGCAAATTCAAACTGGAACTAAAAAACAACAGATCAATTTGATTTAATTTGAAGGATTTAGGGTATGTTGAATTCAATAAAATTTTACAACTACTTCTATTTTTCTTATTCCACACTTACATTTGCTCTTAATAATATAGTAACAACTTCTTTATATGCACATAGATTTTTTAAGCAATTCATCGAAACTTCTTTATAAGTGAAAACTTCAATTATAACTCTAATTTTTCTAACTAAACAATCATAATTTATTAAGGAATTTGACAGTTACTTTATTTAATTAACTGTATGGGTTTAGTATTGATAATCATGTATTTTTATCAATTACAATCAAGCTTTTATTTCCTTATCCAAACTTTAAAATTATAGTTGCTTCAAAATAATTTCAACTAACAGTACAGTTTATTCCATACATAAAATCTGTCAAACACAATTTGTATTTTTTAAATTTCTCTTAACTTCTTCATTTGTTTTTTGTACTTCAATAGTACACAATTATTTTAACTTTATACTCAACAAATATATTTGATGTGACCACACATATTATATTACTCATGGCTTTCTGTTTTTTTTAAATATTATCAATAAACAAAATATCTAAAATGTTCTAAACCATTTTGTTTTTCAAAAAATACAATTTACTTTATAAAGTAATTAATTTTAATTTTCACATAAGGTAAATCAAGAATAGTTTTTATTTTGGTTTTTTCTATTTGATTTCTCTATACTAATATGTACTAGAGTGATTTGAGGAGGAATAAGAAAATTAAATCAAACAACATTTTGATTAAAATTGAAACTTATTATCACATTTTTATAAATTTAAAGAAAAATCAGATTTGATCTTAGAAGTTGTCTAAATATTTGATTTTCTAGTTTTTGGACCGATTTTGCGAATTAAATTCAAATTCTTCTATGTGTCAATTTTTAGTCGAAACATACCGGTTGGGATATTGGTTTCTGGTCCGACCGATTAAACTGCACGGTCTAATTTGGTTTTGGTTACCATGATTTTTATTTTAAAGCTTTATTTCAATAAACTAGTAGGAAACTTGTGCTATCGCACGGGTCTGATCAGGATTCACATTACATGTATCAATGACTAAATTGTGCGTTGAAAACTACTACTACTGTGCCTCTCAATCAATTGGTTGCGTGAAGCTGAAACAAGGCATTCAGTGTCTGATGGACAACCGTACTAAACTATTTGAGAAGACTCCTTCTGTAGAGGACTTATGTGAAAGTTTAACCCAAGGTTTGAAGCTTGAGGATGTATCTGTGGTTACTAAGTCCAAAACTCCTATGAAGATCACCTTTAAAAGTCTTGTGAAGATTACTGCCGAGCCTAGAGTGGCTCCCCTGATTATTACTACGCCCGTTCCGATTTCATATTCTTCTGACAAGGCTATCCCTTGGAATATATGGTGCTGATGTATACATTCATGGCGTCAAGCAAGAACCATTGACTGATAAAACTTCTAAAGTTATTAATCCTTATGCGAAGAATATCGTTGGGACTAGTAAGGTTACCCGAAGTGGAAGATTTTCTCCCTAGAAATATCTCCGAAGACTATTACTACTCTAGTTCGTATCTCTGCCTCCGAGCCAATTAATTAGACTCGAGGCAAAGAACTAGTGATTGAGCTTGCCCATATGGAGACCCCAGATGAAACTACTATCGACGCAATCTCTCCATTCCGATGAACTTTCTTCAAGCTTCATCCTTTGAACTTCTTTCTTCTCTTGCTCTCAAACAAGCAATATCTGATTCTTTGAAGAAAACCAAAACCAATTTGTGTTCAAAAATCTTTACTTTCATTCCACTTCAAATTAGCTAGACCGTTTGAAAATGTCAAGGACATCAATTACACCAAGAAACTTTGGAATATTGCTTTAAGAGTTCATCACAAATCACTACAATAAATAACGATTTTAATGACGAAGCTTTTATGTCATTCAATCGAGATTTTATTCCAATGTCCGTCATATATATATATATATATATATATATAAAGTGCATTAGATGAGTTACGAAGCATGTCTTGAATGATATATCACATCGATTTTTATAAAAACCGAGGCAACAATTGCTTTTTTAAACACACACACACACACACACACACATATATATATATATATATATATATATATATATATATATATATATATATTTATTTATTTGTTAACAACTGTAAAATAAATTATTGACCCTTTGATTTCTTTGATAAACTGAGCGATAATAAAATTAAATTTTACTATAAATACTCGCTGAATAGATTTTACCGTAATACTATCTTATTTGTAATCGCCCCACCATCGTTTTTTTAGGATGAATTCCAAACATGAAAAATATGTTCTACGTTGAACAAAATATTTTTTCAGCTTTTACAATCCATCTCAAACAATGATGTTGTTGTTGTTAAAGATTTTGAATAACAATGATTTATTTTTAAAAGTCTTCACTAATGGATTGCAAGTGCTGAAAATGTTTTTGATTATAGATTTTAATTATCTTACATTTTTTTCACCAGAAACAAATACATGCAAGATCCGTACATGAAAGAATTTCCTAGTATTTGATCTTGTCCAGAATATCAAGAAATTAAAAATCCAACTTATAATCTTCATGGACAACAACATATTAACAAGCATTTCACTATATGTTAACCGTTGATAACACTTATACAATAACAATTTTCATGTTTCATTGAATGAGATGTTGTTCAAACTGTCTTAACACAAATATCTGTTGACTTTTACCGGTGGCGTATCTATTGGTAACATAAATAAACTTCACACCATTTACTGATATTCTAATTGGAAATGGAAGACAAATGTTTTGATAGGTATGAAAAATAAAGGGTGCAATTACCGTGCATAGATAAAAATCTATGCATCGTGCATAGATTATTATGGACCCTTGGATCAAATTCTAGACATCAATTGTTATTACTCAATACTCAATACTCACCACCCAATACTCAATACTCACCACTCAATACTCAATACAGGATTAAATTAAAACACATGATCCAATGACTTATGTAGGCTTATGCATGGTGCATAAGTAAATCCTTATGCATATTAGCCTAAGCCGAAAATAAACTATATTATGGCTAGCATTACAAATATTTCATTTTATAGTTATGTTTTCTAACTAACTTAATTTTTTTTTCCTTTCATGCTTTCCTAAGATGTGATAGGATTGGTCATAAACATTGATGTGACCACACATATTATATTACTCATGGCTTTCTGTTTTTTTTAATATTATCAATAAACAAAATATCTAAAATGTTCTAAACCGTTTTGTTTTTCAAAAAATACAATTTACTTTATAAAGTAATTAATTTTAATTTTCACATCAGGTAAATCAAGAATAGTTTTTATTTTGGTTTTTTCTATTTGAGGAGGAATAAGAAAATTAAATCAAATGACATTTTGATTAAAATTGAAACTTATTATCACATTTTTATAAATTTAAAGCAAAATCTGATTTGATCTTAGAAGTCGTTTAAATATTTGATTTTCTAGATTTTGGACCGATTTTGCGAATTAAATTCAAATTCTTCTATGTGTCAATTTTTAGTCGAAACATACCGGTTGGGATATTGGTTTCTGGTCCGACCAATTAAACTGCACGGTCTAATTTGGTTTTGGTTACCATGATTTTTATTCTAGAGCTTTATTTCAATAATCTAGTAGGAAACTTGTGTAGTCGCACGGGTCTGATAGGGATTCACATTACATGTATCAATGACTAAATTGTGCGTTGAAAACTGCCACTACTGTGCCTCTCAGTCAATTGGTTGCGTGAAGCTGAAAGAAGGCATTCAATGTCTGATGGACAACTGTACTAAACTATTTGAGAAGACTCCTTCTGTAGAGGACTTGTGTGAAATTTTGACCCAAGGTTTGAAGCTTGAGGATGTATCTGTGGTTACTAATTCCAAAACTCCTGTGAAGATCACCTCTAAAAGTCTTGTGAAGATTACTGCCGAGCCTAGAGTGGCTCCCCTGATTATTACTACGCCCGTTCTGATTCCATATTCCTCTTACAAGGCTATCCCTTGGAATTATGGTGCTGATGTATACATTCATGGCGTCAAGCAAGAACCATTGACTGATGAGACTTCTAAAGTTATTAATCCCTATGCGAAGAATATCGTTGGGACTAGTAAGGTTACCCGAAGTGGAATATTTTCTCCCTAGAAATCTCTCCGAAGACTATTACTACTCTAGTTCGTATCTCTGCCTCCGAGCCAATAAATGAGAGTCGAGGAATAGAACTAGTGATTGAGCCTGCCCAGATGGAGACCCCGGGTGAAACTACTATCGAAGATTTTTCCAAGCGAGAAATGGAGGAAGTGCTGATGATTATCTGCAAGAGCTACTACAATGTTGATGAATAGTTAGGGCATACCCCCTCCAAGATCTCTATGATATCTTTGTTGTTATGCTCCGAAGCACGTGCTCAGGCTTTGGTTAAGTTTCTGAAATTTGCGCGCGTGCCACAAGAAATCTCTGTTGATCGGTTTTAGAATTGTGTTGCTAGCTTGACAACCAATAATGGGTTAGGCTTTTCTAATACCGATCTGACTCCCGTGGGCAGGAATCACAACAAAGCCCTACATGTCTATATTGAATGTAGGGGCACTACTCTCTCTCATGTGTTGGTGGATAATAGTTACTCTTTGAATGTGTTACTGAAGGCTTTTCTTGACAAACTCGATTGCGAAGGTATTGTGTTGAAGCCTAGTGACGTTGTGGTGTTAGCCTTTGATGGTTCGAAAAGAATGGTGCTTGGAGAGGTTGATCTCCCAATCAGAGTTGGTTCTCAGGTATTTGATTCTACTTTTTATCCAATGGATATTCGTCCTGCCTATTCTTGTTTGCTTGGGCGCCCTTGGATACATGGGGCTGGCGTTGTGACTTCAACCTTACATCAGAAGTTAAAGTATCCCGCGAAAGAAAAGATTGTCATCGTGCGTGGTGAAAGAGAATACGTGGTTAGTCATTTGAATACTTTCAAGTACGTTAAGATAGATGGTGAGTTCCTCGAGACTCCTTGTCAAACATTTCAAGGTTACTAAACCAGTTCCTACTGTTCCCAAGGTTACTAGAGTACCTCCTACAATGTCTTCTCTAAAGGATGTAAGACTTGTGGTTGAAGAAGGAGGTTGTACCATTTGGGGTCCGCTTCCTGAAATTCCCTACAAGTCTGACTTATTTGGTTTAGGTTTCACTTCAGAGGCTCAGAGGGTTGTTCGTCGTGCTCGTGCTATCCGTATCACTAATAATGGAGTTTGTAACACCTGTAATGCGATTTAATAGTTAGTTTGGTTAATTTTAGTAATTTTAGTATTAAAAATATTAGTAGAATAATATTTGGCGTTTGGGAAATATTTCAATTAATTAAATTAACCGTGTAATTGAAACATATAATAGTAAGGGGGCATAACTTAATTAATATGGGCTATGTGTGTAGTACTGTACGTGCATTTTTGTTTGACCCAATTAGAAAATTGAGAGTTAATGGTATCCCTAGGTTTTCCAAACTCAGAACATAACACTGAGACAAAATTGCATAGCAATAGCAGAAGGAAATATAGGGGGAGAAGAGAGTTTCAGAAATAACACGTAGAGCAGTATGGGGTTTCAACCGGAACAAAAACTAGAGCGACCTTCGATCCAAAGATAAGGGTGGGGTTCTTGCTTAAAATTTTTTTTCTTTTTACCTTCAATTAAAATGAATATATTATGTAAACAAATGCGCGTATGAAATCAAAACTGGTGGGTATGCACGAGTTTGTTACTAACTTTAATATCAAAATAAAAGAAAATATAATTAAACAATATTTCCATTTATCCATCCGCCATACACTGAATATATTGACTAACAAACATTAACAATATACTATTTTTAGTTCTAAGTTTTAGAATATGTAGTTAAGTATTTTTCCAATTTAAAAAAATTTATTTTACTTTTAAACTAAATTAATAAATTTTCTTCATAAGCATTATTCAATTTATTCTTATTATTTTCTAAAACTAAAATGAGCATTATAATGATAATATATTTAAAAAATATATTTCTCTTTCTTAAATGTAAACTAATAAAAATAATACTATATATCTAAAAAAATTATATTAATGGTAATATTATTAAACTATAAATTTTAAAAGTCATATATACTATATCACCTAAATTTGTTTCCCAAAATTTATTTTTACAAATTGTGAAACCTGAAAGGTTTGAAATTCAATGATTTGATCTTAAAACTCAAAAAATATATGATGGAGGAATAGTCAAATTTAAATTATGTCAATGTCACTAAATTTATGTGCTTGCCAAATAGTAAATACAAATATGAGGTTGTTAGAAGCATTTAATTTGTTGTAAAAAAATGATTCAAGCAATTCATTCTTAGTTTTCAATTTGTTAACTTATGGCTTCAATTTGCATATGTTTATTTATTTTTATTTGGAAACCAAATTTTCAAAAAATATTGTCCGCATTGATAACACTACGTTTAGTCTAAGAATTGACCGCATTCGCTAACGAGTGGACAATCATATTGGCTTGGGTCATTGTGAATAACGCTACGTCTAGTCTAAGAACATTGAGTAATTGTGAGGTGATTTGGGTCATTGTGGATATGTTGACAAAATGTGCTCATTTTATTCCGTTGAGGATGAATTATTCGATGGAAAGACTTGATAAGTTATACGTCGAGAAGATCGTGTGTTTGCATGGTATTCCGTCGAGTATTGTTTCACATAGAGATCCAAGGTTTACTTCTAGAATTTGGGAAGGTTTGCAAGGTTCTTTGGGTACGAAGTTGCGTTTGAGTTCGGCGTATCATCCGCAAAATGATGGTCAAACGGAGAGGACTATTCAGTCGCTTGAAGATCTTTTGAGGTCTTGTGTTTTGGAACAAGGAGGAAATTGGGATAGTTTCTTGCCTTTGGTTGAGTTCACGTATAACAATAGTTTTCATTCGAGTATTGGAATGACACCTTTTGAGGCTCTTTATGGTAGAAGGTGTAGAACTCATTTGTGTTGGTATGAATCGGGGGAGAGTGTTATGGTTGGACCCATGTTGATTCAAGAGACTACGGATAAGATTAAGATGATTCAAGAGAAGATGAAGGCTTCTCAGAGTCGTCAGAAGAGTTATCATGATAAGAGGAGGAAGGCTCTTGAGTTTGAGAAGGATGAACATGTGTTTCTTCGAGTTACGCCAATAACGAGTGTTAGTAGATCTTTGAAGTCGCATAAGTTGATGCCGCGTTTCATTAGTCCTTATCAAATTTCGGAGAGAGTAGGTGAAGTGGCATATCGGATTGCATTGCCACCGTCTCTTTCTATTCTTCACGATATGTTCCATGTGTCTCAATTGAGGAGGTACATTGCGGATACATCGCATGTTGTTCAATTAGATGATGTTCAAGTAAGAGATAATTTGACGGTTGATACATCACCTATGAGAATTGAAGATCGAGGGGTGAAAAAGCTTCGTGGTAAGGATATTTCTTTGGTGAAAGTGATATGGGGAAGAGTTTCCGATGGCAATATCACTTGGGAACTCGAGGATAAGATGAAGGAATCGTTTTCGGAGTTGTTCGTCTGAGGTAATTTTCGAGGCCAAATTTTTTTTAAGTAGGGAGAGTTGTAACATCCCAATTTTATTAGATATTTATTTAATTAGCATTATTTGGTGTTTTGGTAATTGTTTGTTTTTATTTAATTTTCATTTGGTATGATAATTATTTAAATGTGTGTTTTATGTTAATTGAGTTATTTGAGTAATTAGTATAATAATAAGATAATAGCTAATGCGCCTAATTTAGTTAGAAAGAATAGTTGGATGGGTTAAGCCCAATTATGTGAGAAAGATAGTAAGAGAGAAATTAGGTTAGTTCTCATAACATTTATTTTGGAGAAAGAGTATAAGAGAGAAGAGAAGAGGAATGTGAGATTCTTGAATATTGGAGGAGTTTGAATAGAGTTAAGGGTTAGAATCCAAATTCTTATAGGATTGCATAATTGGGTAATGTTATGAATGTTTTGTATGCAACCTCTTCATCTTTCAATTTCATATATTTTCACATATTAGGATTTATGTTGAATTCATGCAATTTGTGCCATTAATCATGTTTGTTGATGTTTGTATATGAATCCATGATTAGAAACATACTTAGGAACCTTTTATGTGTGTTAAATTGTGGTTTGAATGAGTTTTGGTTGGGAAAAATCGGAGTTGAGTTGGTATCAAAAGTGCTCAAAACGCACAAAATTTTGTTGTCTGGTGTCTTCCTCCGGGCGAGCGTGCGCCGGGAGAGCAGCGGGCGAGTGATCTTTTTTTGGTCACGCTACTGCCTTGGAGCGCCGGGCGAAAGATTTCTTCCGCCGGACGAAAATTCCCTGTTTTGTGAAAATTCAAATGATCATAACTTTTGATCCGTAACTCCGTTTTATGCGTTGTTCGAAGCCTTAGGAAGCTAATGAAATTATCTATATGATAGGATAGAATTTATTAGCACTTATTGAATTAACTATGATTTTGTTATGTGATATAACATGTAATTGCCTTTATGTGTGTTATGTTAGAACAAGATTTGTTCTGATCAATATTCTTAGTTTTGATGATAACAAGGATATGAATTTTGTGTGAGATAATGTGGTACTCTAATACATTGCAATTTCCCTTTCAGGAAATATATAAAGAGTATGCACAAATCAGCGCTCAGAAGCTTTGTCTTAGAAGGTTCAGCATGCAACATCAGAACATGGTCTGGCAAGACATCAGAAGATGGTCAAGGCAGAATCAGAACATGGGTCTATGAAAGCATCAGAAGAACTTGAGATCAGAAGCAGAAGCACTGAAGTTCTCATGGTATCACGCTCAGAAGCACTTCAAGGTCAGAAGACAAGAAGATGCTATGCACCAAGCTGTTTGACTCTGATGATACTCAAATATTTTATTCACAAACATCAGATCAGAAGAAAGTACAGGTGGCAGGCTACGCTGACAGACAAAAGGAACGTTGGAAGCTATTAAAGGCAACGTCAGTAGACACAGCGTGAACAAGGCTCGAGGTAGTTGACAAAAGCGTGACACATTAAATGCAATGCTGTACGGAATACGCAAAGCATTAAATGCGCCCAACGGTCATCTTCTCAAACGCCTATAAATATGAAGTTCTGATGAGAAGCAAGGTGGACGATTTGCTAACAATAAACTTGCTGAAACGCTGTTCAAATTCAAAGCTCAGAAACTTCATCTTCATCAAAGCTCACTACATTGCTGTTGTAATATATTAGTGAGATTAAGCTTAAACGTTAAGAGAAATATCACTGTTGTGATTATAGCTTTTAAGAAGCATTGTAAAACTCTTATTTGATTACATTAATTTGTAAGTAACTAGAGGGATCAAGTGTTGATCAGGATACTCTAGGAAGTCTTAGCTTGTGTCTAAGCAGTTGTAATTAGAGTGATCACGTGGTGGTCAGGATACTCTAAGAAAGTCTTAGCTTGTGTCTAAGCATTTGTTCCTGGAGTGATCAGGTTGTGATCAGGATACTCTAGAAGACTTAGTCGCGGACTAAGTGGAAAACCATTGTAATCTGTTGCGATTAGTGGATTAAATCCTAAGGTGAGGTAAATCACTCCGTGGGGGTGGACTGGAGTAGTTTAGTTAACAACGAACCAAGATAAAAATAACTGTGCATATTGTTTTTATCGTTCAAGTTTTTTAGACTACACTTATTCAAACCCCCCCTTTCTATGTGTTTTTCTATCCTTCAATTGGTATCAGAGCCTGCTTCTAAGGTGCAAGCACTTAACCGTGTTTAGAAAAGATTCAGGAAGAGAAAAACGCTTCAGTAAAAGATGGCTGGTGAAGTTCATACAAATCCAACTGCATCTACATCTGGCTCTGCTGAGCAATACAACGGTAACAATGGTTATACTAGACCACCAGTATTCGATGGTGAAAACTTTGAATATTGGAAAGATAAACTGGAAAGTTACTTTCTTGGTCTGGATGTTGATCTATGGGATCTTCTGTTGGATGGTTACAAACATCCTGTTAAAGCTACTGGTGTAAGGCTCACAAGAAGTGAAATGACTGATGATCAAAAGAAAGAATTTAAAAATCATCACAAATGCAGGACTGTTTTGCTGAATGCTATCTCTCATGCTGAGTATGAGAAGATATCTAACAGGGAAACAGCCCATGACATATATGAGTCCTTGAAAATGACTCATGAAGGAAATGTTCAAGTCAAGGAGACTAAAGCTCTTGCTCTAATCCAGAAATATGAAGCCTTCAAGATGGAGGATGATGAAGATATTGAGAAGATGTTCTCAAGATTTCAAACTCTAACTGCTGGATTGAGAGTTCTGGATAAAGGCTACACCAAGGCTGATCATGTAAAGAAGATTATCAGAAGCTTACCCAGAAGATGGGGTCCAATGGTAACAACATTCAAGATTGCCAAGAATCTGAATGAAGTTTCTTTGGAAGAGCTTATCAGTGCCTTGAGAAGCCATGAAATAGAGCTGGACGCAAACGAGCCTCAGAAGAAAGGTAAGTCTATTGCATTAAAATCTAATGTTAAAAAATGCACTAACGCTTTTCAGGCTAGAGAAGAAGATCCTGAAGAATCAGAATCTGAAGATGAAGATGAACTGTCCATGATCTCCAGAAGGGTGAATCAACTCTGGAAGAGCAAGCAAAGGAAGTTCAGAGGCTTCAGAAGTTCAAAGAGATTTGAACGAGGAGAATCTTCTGGTGACAGAAGATCTGACAAGAAGAAGGCTGTCTGCTATGAGTGCAATGAGCCTGGACATTACAAGAACGAGTGTCCAAAACTTCAGAAGGAGAATCCCAAGAAGAAGTTTCATAAGAAGAAAGGTCTTATGGCAACATGGGATGATTCTGAACCAGAACCAGAATCATACTCTGAAGGAGAGCAAGCCAACTTTGCGCTGATGGCTACAAAAGATGATGGATCAGAATCTACATCAGAATCAGATTCTGAAGAGGTATTTTCTGAACTATCTAGAGAAGAGTTAGTTTCCAGTTTAACAGAACTTCTGGAACTCATGGCTCATCTTAGTATGAAATACAAAAAGCTGAAAAAGCAGTTTGAATTTGAAACTAAGAAGCTGGAATTGGAAAATTCTGAACTGAAGGAAAAAGTTTTAAATCTATCCAAAGATAGTGGATCCCCTTATGAAACAGAAAAATCCATTCCTAGCATGAATCATATTCTGAAAGAATATGACTCGAGCTTCAGAAAGTTCTTATCTAGAAGTATTGGCAGAAGTCATCTTGCTTCTATGATATATGGTGTTTCTGGAAACAGAAGGTTTGGTTTTGGCTATGAGGGTGATACCTCACATAAATTTGAACCTATTGATGATCTGAAGATCACATACAAGCCATTGTATGATCAGTTCAAATATGGCCATGCACATGATATTAGGCTCACTTCACATGCACAGAAGTTTAACACTGTTCACACCAAGAAGCATGTGACACATCCTAAGAAATATCATACTGACAAACCTAAAGAATATCATGTTGTTCCTTCTGTTAAATACTTTGCTAAACCCAAGTTCAATCAGAACTTGAGGAGAACTATCAAGAAAGGACCCAAAAAATTGTGGGAACCTAAGGAGAAGATAATTTCTGTTGCAGATATCCTTGGCGGCAAAGAGGACAGAAAGCAAATTGTCATGGTACCTTGACTTTGGGTGCTCGCGACACATGACGGGAAGAAGGTCTACATTCCAAGACCTGGTGCTTAAACCAGGTGGAGAAGTCAAGTTTGGAGGAGATCAGAAGGGCAAAATCATTGGCTCTGGAACCATAAGTCTTGGTAACTCTCCTTCCATAACTAATGTACTTCTTGTTGAAGGATTAACGCATAACTTATTGTCCATAAGTCAATTAAGTGACAATGGTTATGATATAATCTTCAATCAAAAGTCTTGCTAGGCTGTAAGTCAGAAGGATGACTCAATCCTATTTACAGGCAAGAGGAAGAACAACATTTATAAGATTGATCTTTCTGATCTTGAGAAGCATAAGGTGACTTGTCTTATGTCTGTTTCTGAAGAGCAATGGGTCTGGCACAGAAGATTAGGACATGCTAGTTTGAGAAAGATTTCTCTGATTAACAAACTAAATCTGGTCAGAGGACTCCCAAATCTGAAATACAAATCAGATGCTCTTTGTGAAGCATGTCAGAAGGGCAAGTTCTCCAGACCTGCATTCAAGTCTAAGAATGTTGTTTCTACCTCAAGGCCGTTAGAACTCTTGCACATTGATCTGTTTGGCCCAGTCAAAACAGCATCTGTCAGAGGGAAGAAATATGGTTTAGTCATCGTTGATGATTATAGCAACTGGACATGGGTAAAGTTCTTGAAACACAAGGATGAGTCTCTGTTAGCTGAAGATTTCGTTTTATGTTGTTTATCCTTCGAAGGAGTTGAGAATCGAAGGAAAGATGGTTACTGATGGCCATCCCTTAAAAATGGCTACTGATGGTCATGCTTCGGAAAAATAAAGACTTCTAAGTTCGATGAAGATAAGTGAACGCTGAAAGATTAATGAAAGCATATGTCTTCGGGACTTAGACAAAATTCATAGAATATGTATTTAAGTATTACTACTTAGCGTGTTTTTTAGTGTTTGTTCAATACACTGCCACGCGTCGAAGATGGACTCAGGCGGGAAGATTTGAAATTCGAAGACGGTTTCGTAACCGTTCAACAACAGATGGCTTCGCTGGAAGTTCTGATGAGAAACGTGGCAGCAGATTAGTGTAGGACCGTTAAGGTCGAAACTAGTATAAATAGGAGTCTTAATGTTAGGATTCTGTGTGTTCATTTTGTACAAATCACTCACATATTTACTCAAGTATCAAGCATTAAGAGAAAGAGTTCGCTGAGAAAATGTACGTATGACACCACCATTTTAATACATGTGTATTATCTTTTTGTTTTTATCTTTCAGAATTACTGCATTTCGTTTATTTCTTGCCATTTACGTTTCTGCATCTTTACTTTAACGTCATTTACTTTCGAATTACTTTCACGCTATTTACTTTCAAAGTCTTTTATATTTCTGCAGTTTAAGATTCTTTACGTTTCAATTGTCCTTTTAATTTTTATGTCAGGTCACTTCGATGAAGTCATATTTATATATAACAAAGTGATTGTCGAGACTATTTGTTCTGTTAATCGAACAACGCTTATTGAAGAAGACAAATAATGAATATGGTCAGAACAAACATTGATGAAAATCTTCTTGACTATGTGTCCTAGGATTAATCTAGTCGATCCTGCAAGTAACCAAATCATATTCATTATAGTTTGGAAGACTAGCGGTTGTTTACCGGAAATCACCGTAAACAAATTGGCACGCCCAGTGGGACAGTGTCAAGCAGATTGTTTTAATCAATTGCTTTATTTTTGTCTAGACAATATCAAGATCTTGTATGAACCTTAGGAACGGTAAATTAAAGAACAGTGCACAACCGATTCCCAAACGAAGGTACAACAGGAAAATGGTCGTTACGGCCAGTGCAGGGGGTAATCAAGATCCCCCACAAGGTTCAGGATCAGGAGCGGCAAATTCGACTTCTACTCAAGAAACACGAGATGCAACGGGTCCAAATGGATCGAGACCTGCAGATAATTCCCAGAATATGCCTGAAAATAATACAGCACCCTCAGGGACTGTTCCAGTTCCAGTGTCGACAACCGCACCCTCATCCACAAGCGCAGAGGACGTATTGTTTGCCTCGACAAATGCTGCAAACAATTTATTTGGTCAAGGCACGAACTCCGCTTTCGAATGGAGACCAAATAATCCATACGGAATGCCATACCCACATGCAACAGGCGTACGAGGGGCAGGACATATATATGCCCCAACTAACAATGCGACATTTTCACCAAATGTTAGTTCAGTGGGTCGAAGTGCACATAACACTGGTTTCTCTACCCAGATGCCTCACTTTACCACAAATAACCAAGCAGCATTTCGACAAGAAATGGATGCAAGCAACCATGATATGGTAGGGGTTTTGGCCAGAGAATTGACTTCAGTTTTAAGCCCACTAATGGCAAATGTTACTACTACGAATAGAGAAAACATGGAGACTTTCCAAAAGATATCATCTCAGATGAATCGAATGGCAGAATTCATGGGAGTAACGCCGCCCAAAAGGAAAGACAAACAGCCTTCGAATCAAGAAGAGAGGCCCATTTTAGAACGTGTACAAGACATAGTTCCATCATCTAGGACGGTTACTAGGGATGTAGGCCCCTCACGAAGAACAGAGGTGTTCGAAGGAACTCCAATAATTAACTTAGAAGCTTCAAATCAAAGAACTGTCCCCGTCCGACAAGAAACGGAGGAGGAGCAACCCAGATTCAGGATTGTGGGTAGGAACGAACACCCAGATGAGATTGTTCAAAGAGTCAGAAGAGAAAATCTGGCTACAGAAAATAACTTAACTGCCATGATAGAAAGGGTTATGGCCAACAATGGCCTTAGTACTGGACTTAGACGTCCAAACTATACATCCCCTATATCAGATTATATCATGCAAACAGAATTGCCTAGGGGCACCAAGGTACCCAAATATACAAAATTTTCAGGCGAAACGAACGAGTCAACGGTGGAACATATTGCTAGATATTTGACGGAAGCAGGAGACTTAGCGGGAAACGAAGATTTAAGGATCAAGTATTTCCCTAGTTCACTGACAAAAAATGCCTTCATTTGGTTTACTACTTTGCCACAAAATTCGATAGATGCATGGGCATACTTGGAAAGACTTTTCCATGAGCAATTCTACATGGGCCAAACTAAGATAAGTTAGAAAGAATTGGCCAGTGTTAAAAGAAAATTCACAGAAACAATTGATGATTATTTAAATAGGTTCCGTCTGTTGAAGTCAAGGTGTTTTACAACAGTCCCAGAGCATGAACTTGTTGAAATGGCTGCAGGTGGTCTAGATTATTCAATAAGAAAGAAACTAGATACCCAATACCTTAGGGACATGGCCCAATTAGCAGATAGGGTTTGACAAGTCGAACGCCTGAAGGCAGAAAAAGCTAGGGCAAATAAAAGTTATAAGAAAGAAAGAGTGGCATACGTCGAAGCCAAGGATGCTGAGAATGAGTCTTTCGATGACTCATATAGCCCTGAAGAAGTCGAAATAGACTTGGCTGAATTGAAAGAAGCGCCACCTTATGCTTGCAAACTGCTAAATCCTGCCAATGGAAAAAATCCAGTAGAAAACGATAAGAATGATAGGTTCCCTAAGAAAACTTATACATTCGACATTACCAAGTGTGATGAAATATTTGATTTATTGGTAAAAGATGGCCAAATGATACTACCTTCAAATTCAAAAATTCCTCCGTTGGAACAACGGAAGAAAAGAGGTTTTTGCAAATATCATGGGTTTTTAGGCCATAAAACTTCTCAATGTTTTCTTTTCAGGGATCTAATTCAAAATGCTCTCAATGATGGAAGGTTGAAGTTTGCTGACAAGACCAAGAGTCATATGAGGGTCGATACCAATCCCCTAAACATTGCTGACGCCAGCCTCTGCGAGGTAGAAGATATCAACATGGTGGAAGTTTCTGAAATCGAGGTTGAGGAGACTAAAGCAATGTTCAATTGAAAGCAGGCTACTGAAAGCCTAAATAGTGACATAATCTTCAATACTGATGTTGAAGAATCTTCCAAGGCAGAAATAACTGAAGCCTCGAAGGAAGAAAACAGCGACGCCACTGAAGACCTCAGGATGAAACTCCAGAAAATCCAGATTTCTGAAGTTCCTCCAGCAGCGGTCAACATGGTTAGCGCTAGACGACCAGCGTCTGAATTTGGCGAATTAGAGACATGGCTGACGAGGAAAAATGGGGGCATCGAAGTTCCTCCAAGAACTGAAAGCCTCAAAGAATATCTCTGGAATTGCCATGAGAGAAATGGTGGTAAGCAATGGATGTGTCCAAGGTGTTCGATCATGCTGAATCGAAGGGTCGAAGCCAACTTCGAAAGGGTTCGACACGAAAGGTGGGAACACCCAGGAAGAGAGCCAAATCCCCTACTACAACTGTACCCAAAGATGGAGGAAAGCTTGGTAGAATTTTTGGTCAGATGCCACAAAGAAAACACTGAAGTTGCTCTCTGCCCAAGATGTGGGGCAGTCTATGACGAAATGCTAGCACGATCATTCGAACGTGTGTATTGCTACATGAGTCAAGAAACTCAGGGGTTGCGTCCCAACCTGTACGGTTTCGACATTTGGACTCCAACAAAGAGGCCTGATAGCCCACATCCTAGGACTCGAAGGGTGACGTTCAAAGTCCTTGCAAATGCACCCAGGGATAGGTGGGTACAAGCTGAAGCAAGAACCAACAAATGGCGAAATTGGGACCAAGGTGGTAGAACTGCAATGGCATATAGGAAACAATTTCAAAGGTCAAATCGAGAGGCGTATCGGTTGGAGAATTATAAAGGAAAAAATCCTATGTCTCGGTCCCAGTGGAGAAGGCATCAGAGAATAAAAAAGGCTCAGAAGGAATACAGGCCAAGAGAAGCTGGAGACTCTAGTAGCAACCAAGTCCCATACCAGGGGGCAAAGTCGAACAAACCTCCGGTGGAACGCAGACTATTCGAAGCTGAAAAACTCTTGGATGAAGAGGACAAGATGCGTTCAAATTCTTGGAAAGAAGAGGATAGAATGACGAATGATTTTGACTCTGATGGAGTATCATCTATAAACTTGAATTGCAATGTTGTCTCGGTACTCCCTCACGAGTTTAATCAGGAAATTGAAGTAGAAGACTGTGAAGAGGCCGATATCGAAGAAATGGCAAAACACAGACCCGTGTGTTACTATGTGTTGAATAACGGTGCAGTAGAAGAACAGAATGCTTTCTTCGAAAGGCCTGATGAGGGTATGCGAAATCATTTGAAGCCACTTTATATCAGGGCTAAGATTGAGAACGTGGGCATAAATAAAGTCCTAGTTGATGGGGGAGCAGCAGTGAACCTAATGCCTCAATACATGCTAAAAAGAGTTGGTATGTTCGATACGGATATAAGGCCACATAACATGGTTTTATCCAACTACGAAGGCAAAATAGGACAAACTCTGGGAGTTGTTCAAGTCAATTTGACAGTAGGCTCAGTTACCAGGCCAACCATGTTCATGGTTATACCAGCAAAGGCAAACTACAACCTTTTGCTTGGTAGGGAATGGATTCATGGAGTAGCGGCTGTACCCTCAACCATGCATCAGAGGGTGACAATTTGGAGAGAAGATGGTATAGTGGAGAATATCGAAGGTGATCAGAGTTATTACATGGTTGAGGTCAACCAGGTGAACAAAAACAACTTCGACAGGAACTTGGCAAACATAGGCCCTTGTCATGCTGCTGAAGAGATGTATACCCCAAACAAAAATGCAATGTACTATTTGACTTTACACCCAAATGGATTCCAATGGGATAGGGAGATCATGGATGGTCCACCAGATCCAGCAACATCGGAGAATTATCCAGCAGTACGGCCAACGGGCTGGGACGATGACATTAATCATGTCTGAGTCTGCGTTCTTCGAAAAGATTTCGGCCTATGTGGCCGAGAACAAAAGAAAAACGGCTCTCGAAGCCGGACTATCAAATGCAAAGATAAATACAGTCCTAACCAAAGAAGGAATACCAGAATTGGAAATACGTACGAGTTTCGAACTCCCTGAAGATACGGGTCCAGTTGAAGAAATCATAGGAGAAGAACCAAGTCAAAGGTTAGATGCAATATACGACGAAGAACCGTTGGGATTTGAAAAAGACCCGATGGCGTCGAACATAAAGATGTTGGCCCAAGATCCGCTTGAAGAAGTCAATCTTGGAGACAATGATCAAAAGAGAATAACATATATCAGCGCGAAACTAGAACCTGAATTAAAAGCGACGGTCATCAAAATGTTGAAAGACAATAGAGATTGTTTTGCTTGGGATTACGATGAGATGCCTGGTCTCGAAAGAGACTTAGTCGAATTGAAACTACCAATAAAAGAAGGGAAGAAGCCAATAAAACAAACTCCCAGAAGATTCGCGCCAGAGATTCACTCGAAGATTAAAGCAGAGGTCGAAAGACTCTTACGGTGCAAATTTATCCGAACTACAAGGTATGTTGAGTGGATTGCTAATATAGTACCTGTAATTAAAAAGAATGGCTCATTAAGAGTATGCATAGACTTTCGCGACCTTAATGCAGCTACTCCGAAAGACGAGTATCCCATGCCTATAGCAGAAATGCTAGTAGACTCGGCCGCAGGTTTTGAGTATTTAAGCATGTTGGATGGATATTCGGGATACAATCAAATTTTTATAGCAGAAGATGATGTATCCAAGACAGCATTTCGTTGCCCAGGAGCAATAGGCACTTACGAATGGGTTGTGATGCCTTTTGGTTTAAAAAACGCAGGGGCAACTTATCAAAGAGCAATGAATTCCATATTTCACGACTTCATAGAAACATTCATGCAAGTGTATATAGATGACATTGTGGTAAAATCTACCTCGGGCAGGAGATTTCTTGGGTTTCGTAGTCCACAAAAAGGGGATAGAAATCAACCAAAACAAGACAAAAGCCATTATGGAGACCAAGTCTCCCTCCACGAAGAAAGAATTACAATCATTGTTGGGTAAGATAAATTTCTTAAGAAGATTTATCTCTAACTTAAGTGGACGCACGCAAGCTTTCTCACCTCTACTTCGGCTTAAGCAAGGGAAATTCGAATGGCGTGCTGAACATCAAGAAGCTTTCGATCAGATAAAGCAATACTTGACTTGTCCACCAATTCTATCTCCCCCAAATGGGAAGAAACACATGCGCCTATATATTTCAGCATCAGATAAAACAATAGGCAGCATGCTTGCCCAGGAGGATGAGAATGGCATCGAAAGAGCCATTTATTATTTAAGTAGAGTACTCAATGATGCAGAGACTAGATATACTGATATAGAAAAACTCTGCCTTTGTTTGTATTTCTCCTGTATCAAACTCAAGTATTATATAAAACCAGTTGATGTTTACGTTTCATCTCATTATGATGTTATTAAACATATGTTATCTAAGCCAATACTACATAGTCGAATTGGCAAATGGGCTTTAGCCCTTACTGAATATTCATTAATATTTCAGCCTCTCAAGGCAATGAAAGGTCAGATTGTGTCAGACTTCATTGTTGACCATGCGGTGGTTGAGAATCATCAGCATTGTGTAGATTTGAAACCCTGGAAGTTATATTTCGATGGTTCAACGCATAGAGAGGGAACTGGTATTGGAATGTTGATAATTTCTCCTGATGGAATTCCAACAAAGCTCAAGTATAAAATCGAAGGTCCATCATGCTCCAATAATGAAGCTGAATACGAGGCTTTAATCGCTGGACTTGAGGCTTTGTTAGAATTGGGGGCAACCAGAGTCGAAATTAAAGGAGACTCCGAATTGGTCATCAAACAATTGACAAAGGAGTACAAGTGCATCAAAGAGAATCTGATCATGTATTTTATCATCGCAAATAGGTTACTCAAGAAATTCGAATACGTGGAATTAAAACATGTACCAAGGGTGAATAACCAGGAAGCAAACGACTTGGCTCAATTAGCTTCGGGATATAAAGTATCAAAAGAAAAGTTGGAAGAGTTGATTGAAGTAAGAGGAAGAGCAATGTTTACTAAACTTTCGCCAAGTGATCTGGAAGATTCACAATTGGGTTATGCCAATAAAGAACAATTTGAGGTGCTAAATATAGATTCATTGGCTGACACAGATTGGAGGAATCCAATTATTAACTATCTAAAAAATCCTTCGAGGGATACAGACAGAAAAATCAAGTATAGAGCCCTGTCATATTTTCTGATGGGAAATGAATTGTTCAAGAAAACTCCCGAAGGGGTATTATTGAAATGCTTGGGAGAAGCAGAAGCATACTTGGCTCTGTCGAACGTACATAGTGGAGCATGTGGTGCACATCAAGCAGGGCACAAAATGAAATGGCTCTTGTTTCGTTATGGGATGTATTGGCCTTCGATGCTAAAGGATTGCATAGAGTTCGCGAAAGGATGCCAAGAGTGCCAAGAACATGCAGGTATCCAACACGCTCCAGCAAACGAACTAAGTACAATAGTAAAACCATGGCCTTTCAGGGGATGGGCACTAGATTTGATTGGAGAGATTCACCCCAAGTCATCCAAAGGGCAAAGATACATTTTGGTAGGAATAGACTATTTCACAAAATGGGTTGAAGCAATACCACTGGCAAATGTGGATCAAGAGGCGGTGATCGAGTTTATTCAGAAATACATTATATATAGATTTGGAATCCCAGAAAGTATAACAACTGATCAGGGATCAGTCTTTACTGGACGAAAAATGCAAGATTTTGCCAGAGAAATAGGTTTCAAGTTATTTACTTCTACACCTTATTATGCCCAAGCAAATGGACAGGTTGAAGCAGCAAACAAAATAATAATTGGTCTTATCAAGAAGCATGTAGGAAAGAGACCCAAGAATTGGCATAAGACTTTAGATCAAGCACTTTGGGCTTGTCGAACATCTCCAAAAGAAGCTACGAATACAACTCCTTTCCAGTTGACGTTTGGACATGACGCAGTTCTTCCAATTGAGATATGTTTGCAATCAGTAAGGATACAAAGGCAAGCAGACATTCCTCCCAATGTATACTGGGAGTTAATGATGAATGAGTTAGTAGATTTGGACGAAGACAGACTTCGAGCGCTGGAAATGATAAAAAGGCAAAAGGAAAGAGTGTCCAGAGCTTATAATAAAAAGGTGAAAGGTAAAACTTTTGTTAATAATGACTTAGTCTGGAAAGTTATTTTGCCTATAGATCGAAAGAATCAGGCACTTGGTAAATGGTCCCCACATTGGGAAGGACCCTTTCGAATCTTAAAAATATTCTCGAACAACGCTTATGAAATCGAAGAATTAGCAGAAGATCATAGGATCTTGAGAGTAAACGGGAAATATTTGAAGAGATATAAACCAAGTATGCACGAAGTAAGGATTGCAAAGACGTAGATACCCAGGGTACTACGAAAAGCCAAAATGGTCAGGCACCAAAATGGCTTCACAATCAGGAAGAATTATGGAAAGAAAAAGCAAAGAAGACACCAAAATATTCTTTTTCATTTCAAGCATGGGAATACATTCATTACAAAAAGATCCACAGAATAGGATCTGAAGTTACAAAAGAAGGAAGGCATAAATATATATATAAAGATTAAACCTAAGGTAAAAAACTTGCTAGTCAATCCTTTGATTTAAATTGTCCAAAGACAACACTGGAGAAGGTTCAGCCTCGAACGTATCCATGGCTCCAGAAGTACGCATCCTTCTCACTACGCCTTTCTTAAGAAAAATGTAGCTAAGGAGTCTCCCGTACGGAAGACAAGTCACAACCCCTCGACGGTCGACACCGGCAAAGACAGCCTTAACAAGTCCCTTGAAGATCATCAAAGGGATGTTAATTTTCTTCCCTCGAAGACCGCAGAGGATAAACTCCAAGTCTTCAACCATGATGTCGTCTTCGTCAATCCGCCGAGGTTGGAAGTTCCCCACGAGCATCTTGTGCCAGATTCTGATGACTTTGTCACTGAAGCGGTCATTATCCACAAGAGCTCTCAGCATGAGATGAGTTGTCATGTTGAAACTGTTGTCGTCAAAAGTTTCACCAGAGTTATTGCATCTTATTAGATTAGCAATAGTGGTGGGAGTAATGCTGAGACGAGCGTGTCGAATAACAGAATCAATGGTGGTCCTACCTTCAGGATCTATGCGTAAAGACGCATTCATCCAGAATTCTGCCACCATGTTGGGGTAAATAGCACCCTCCAGGACTTCCTCAAAGTAGAAGTCTAGTTCCTGGTTAACAAACAGGGTTTCGATGTTGATGAAATGGCGAACAAGTTCATCCTCAGAGAGTCTGAACTCGCCTTTAATGAGGGCTTTGATGTCGTTAAAGAAGAGAGGTTCAGCCATTGCAAGGTAAGAAAGTTGTTCTGAAAGAGAAGTTGTGTGTTTTCTTTTTTCTGTGTTTAGTTTGGAGAGAAAACGCATGAATGAGAAATAAAGGTAATATTGGACCCTTTATATAGAAGGGGAATACTGAAGGGTGGGTTTTAATTGCCAATGAGTGATTGGACTGCGGTTGGTTTTCCAAAGAAAGGAGTTATGGCTTCCGCCGTTTCCCGCCCTTGGAAGATGAGAAGTAATCATTAAAACTGATGCACGCACGTCTGAAAACCGACGTTTTGGAGAAAGTGACGTCACTTTTAATAATGATTATGGCTAGAAGAAGTGGAAACGTCAAGTCTAGAGGCAAAAGTGCTGCGAAGGATGTTCAGGTTCTACATGTTGCATTTAATAAAAGCACTGTAGGAAATCTAAAGATATATCTTGACAAGAAATTGAAAGATTTGCTAAATCAACAATGGCAAATATGATAAAGATAAAAGGGAGTCAAGCGTACAAATATTATATGTCTACAGTGGCCTCGATTACAAAATAAAGGTGCAATAAGTAACAAGATCGAAAACATTTAGTTGAAATCCTCAGGGAGATCCTTTTTGATCTTCAAATATTGAGTCTCCCATGAAGACATACGAAGTTCAATTAGTGTCCGGTGTTTCTTCAGCTTTTCGATTTCTGGCACTAACTTTTGTGCAGCCTCGAAATGTTTCATTCCTGACTGCACCACTTCGAGCAAGTCTTGTTGATTAGACTTTTGTAGGACTGCTTGACAATTTTCAGCCTCCTTTATCTTGCCCTCGAGTACCTTGATTTCTTGTTTCCAAGAGCCGATTTTCTTCTCATAATCATCAATGGCCTTCTGATTTTCTGAATGTTTGAGCCTGAGGGCCTCACCTTGTTTCGTTGCGTCCATAGCAAAATTCCATGAAGAGTCATGAGAGGCCTTTTTCTCAGATAACTCTTTTTCGACATTTTGCCTTCGAAGGATGTTAGCTTGGAGTTGCTCGAGTAAAGAGCCCAGCTGAACAATTACCTCTGAAACTTCTGTGGAAACTTGAAGCAAATCTACTTTCTTTAGAAGTTGATTTAAGTTGTGGCTCTTAATAGGGTCCCGGTTGAGAACATCTACAAGATTGACCCCAAAGAATCTTTCTTTTATTTGTCGAAGAAGACTGGGGATATCTTCCTTGTCACTAGAGTCTGCAGTAACAACTGTTGAGACATTAAGCTCCGGAGGCGAAGGAGTATTCACATTCATAATGGCCTTTAAGAAACTGAGAGGATCAGTTTGCTTAAGTTGTTCAAGCTCTGAAGGAGTAAGCTTTGCAGGGGCAGGCGTCGAAGTTGTCTCATGAATGGTTTTGGCGTCAAGAGTTGAAGTTCCATGAGAAACTGGTTTTTCAGGCTGAGAAATTTCTTCCATAGCATCTTTCTCCGACGCGGAATCTTCGTTGCCATGTGATTGCTGATTCACATTATCGCTGCCTGAGAATGGATGATCCTCTTCCAAATTTTTGCCTTGATGGGTAGGTGGGGATTCGTCAGTAGAGTGGCTTTCTTCGACTGGTTCATTAGGCAATATGGTAGCAATTGGCCTAACGTCTTCGAAGACTGGTGAAAGAACACGAGTTTGATTTTGAGAGGTACCTATGTTAAACAGAGCAAAGTTATTCAAAAATAAATAAACTTTTGAAGAGTTTAGTTAACGAAAGTTAAAGTTTGACAACTACCATAAAGTTTGCCAACATCAATGGTGAGGCCAGGATCCTTAAAACCGGAAGTAGCAGTGCCAGCATCATCCTGCAATAACAAGGTAAAGTGTCAGTACGATTATTCAGTTAAAATCACAAGATAATATGTGGGACAAACCCGAAGTACCTTGGGTGGAATATTGTTTGGACTTGAATTATGGCTTTCCACAACGAAAGCATTACTAGCAGCTTTCAAAGGAGACTCTTCAGAGGACGCTTTATCACCAGGAGAAGCAGCTTTGGAAGGACTTGCCTTTTTCCCTTTTCTCGAAGGGGTAACAGCTTTATATTTTTTCTTCTGTCCTTGTCTAGTTTGAGGAGGGGATTTATCTTCGCCATCCGAGCCAGTGGTCGAAGAAGCTTTACGCTTCGAACCCGTTGGGGGTTTCGAACTCTGGCAAGTCGAAAATGAGAAAGATGAGTACTAATCACGTATTGTACAAGATTGAGAGTATGAGATAAGTATGTACCGTGGGCTTCTTATCAGTGACGAGGGAGTCACTCCCACTTGGTTTATTGCTTTTAGATGTCCCAGAGTCCTTTGAGGCAGAAGCTTCCTTAATCTTCCTCCTTCGTGCAACAGCTGTAGTTGAGACTGAAATCAGTATATCAATAAAGAAAAGATAAGTCAGTCGAAAAGATTGCCTTAATCCAAACCTTCAGGTATTGGAGTCAGGACACGAACATGTTTAAGATCTATATGAAGATGTCCTTTGAAAGTATCCAAGGTATGCTTAGTCGGAACCACTCGTTCAACGCGTTTTTTGGTACTCTCTTGAAGAATTTTGAGAGCATTCCCACACACGAACCAGTCTGGGAAAGGAGGACTTAGAGCCACACCAAAATCAGCACTTGGTAGTGGGGGGAATTTTGGAGGATTGAGTTTGAAAGCCACTTCATAACGTAGTTCTGGTCGAACATACGAGGGCAATTTCAACTTATTTAGTTTGGCGGAAAACTTTTCGCGCAAAGTAACTGCAGCCTCACGAACAGTCCGACTAAGATCATCAGGCCTATAGATAGTTTCAAAGAATTTTTGAAAAGCTTGGATTTCTTTAATATGGGTGGAAGTACCTTTTTGGAAGTTCTCCTGCACATCATTGAAAGCTGCAGTTAGTTCCTGAGCAAGGTTATCAGCATCAAAAATTTGAGAGCTATAATACTCTGTCCACCATTGATGAAAATCTGGTGTAGAGTAAAAAGAAGGTTCAAAAGGAATAGGAAAAAGATTGGTGACGTTAACATATTTGTCGATTTTTTGTTCACATTCCTCTTCAGTCAAATACAAAGTGTGGAAACACATATGGTTTCTTTTCTCATATAAGCACTTGGGTGTTATTTGAGTTAACCCAAATTGTCTTGAGACCAAATTCGGTTGATAGCACATGAGGATACATTGACCCTTTGATGGTCGAAGACGGTGGGAAAACAATCTTGGGGTCAGAAAGGCTTCCCAAATTTCCATAGATTCAGTTTGTTGATCCTGAGATGTTGGTGGAAATTTTCGAGTAAACCATTCAGGACCTATTGTTCTGTGTACAAATGGGGCCATAGAAGGATCGAACTGGTCACGCCGAGCAAACATCATCGAATACGCCAGGAAATGTTCATGAAGCTTTCCCATTTCTTCTTTTGGAGTTAGGTAAGCTAACCTGGTCTCCTCTATAGTTCGATTTTTGATTATGCTGTCCTCCTCATTGACATCTCCTCGAAAGGGAAGATGAGTTTCGAATGTAGCATTAAGCCACAATTGCAATAGCCAGAAAGGACCAGCGTAAAGTAAACTACCAGATTTGAAATTCTTGGTAAGGTTTGCAGCTTCACTAAGGTTTTCATAAAGAGACCCTAGAAGTAGTTGGCTGAGGTTGAGCTTTTTCCCAGGATGCAATTGATTAGCCATGCAAAGGTACATTTTCGCAACTTGGATAGACCTTGAACAAAAGGCACATCGTGAAAGCCATAAATGCTAGAAAAGCAATATGCTCTTCATCAGATACTGTCGCTTCAGTGGTAATATGATGCTTCTGGATGAATGTCGTATAAGTGACTTGCGAATCGTTAAAACCAATAGTGTCATCATCCATTTCATTGGGGTCGAAGGTTTCACCAGTTGGTCGAAGTCCTGTAATAGCGGCCACGTCGAAAAGCGTGGGGGTAACCATTCCACATGGGAGATGGAAGGTGTTGTGAGAAGCATCCCAAAAAATGAACCGCTGCTACTAGCATGGGTTGGTTGTATTCTAAACCCGTTCTTGACAGTTGAATCAAATCATATATTCCTAATGCTTTCCAGAAGGATCTTTTTTGTTTCTCTACCCTTTCTAGCCAGGCATAGTACAAGTCAGGATCTTTGGCTAAAGGGATTGACCTAAACACTTTTACAGAATTGGTCATATAGTTTAACCTAATTTTGTTTAAAGCTACAGGGACTGCGGTTGAAGTTTCCTCAATATTAGCGGATTTTCCTAAAGGAGAGCGACCGTCTTCATCTATCTTAACTTTGCTAACTAATGGTCTAGTCTTGTAGTAAGCAGGAAAAAGCTTATTCATAGATTGGATATTTTCACTCGGTAACGGACCCATAAAGGCAAGAGTTTTTCCAGAAAGTTCAAAGGGAATGATTACCTGGGAAGCGTAAATAGCGCGTATCTCTTCAGTGTTAGGGTTTGGAACGAACTCTCGTTCCCCAGAACGTGTCGTTGATTGGAGCTTCAAAGCGGGTTGAAGAACATTTGAAGATGAAGCCATGAAGAAATTTTTGATTAAAAGAACAAGATTCTGAAAAGAGTGAAGATGTTTAAATTTTTTGGTGAAGAAGATGAATGAAAGGCGGTATAGAGACACAAGATCAAGTATTTAAAGGTTTAACGGAAACCTTTTTAAATCTTTTGGGTAAAACCCGAGAGACACGTGGCGGCTGGTGATTTAATCCAACGGCGGTCGAATGAGTTAGCTTCACTCCTAGTATGTAGGAGTAATGATCAGGAAATAAGGTTAAAACGTGGGAATGTAGGTTATGAGAAGACATCTTTGAAAATGACAAGACGTCTCGGAAACAGTGTTATCAGTGATTATGACGCTAGTCAGCAGTCTTGGAACTTTCAAGGATCATAAAAACGAAATCTTATAATGGCAAGAAACGCCTATTTCTGTTGATTCTCGAAACAGGCATTTATTGGGGGCAATTTGTTAGCTGAAGATTTCGTTTTATGTTGTTTATCCTTCGAAGGAGTTGAGAATCGAAGGAAAGATGGTTACTGATGGCCATCCCTTAAAAATGGCTACTGATGGTCATGCTTCGGAAAAATAAAGACTTCTAAGTTCGATGAAAATAAGTGAACGCTGAAAGATTAATGAAAGCATATGTCTTCGGGACTTAGACAAAATTCATAGAATATGTATTTAAGTATTACTACTTAGCGTGTTTTTTAGTGTTTGTTCAATACACTGCCACGCGTCGAAGATGGACTCAGGCGGGAAGATTTGAAATTCGAAGACGGTTTCGTAACCGTTCAACAACAGATGGCTTCGCTGGAAGTTCTGATGAGAAACGTGGCAGCAGATTAGTGTAGGACCGTTAAGGTCGAAACTAGTATAAATAGGAGTCTTAATGTTAGGATTCTGTGTGTTCATTTTGTACAAATCACTCACATATTTACTCAAGTATCAAGCGTTAAGAGAAAGAGTTCGCTGAGAAAATGTACGTATGACACCACCATTTTAATACATGTGTATTATCTTTTTGTTTTTATCTTTCAGAATTACTGCATTTCGTTTATTTCTTGCCATTTACGTTTCTGCATCTTTACTTTAACGTCATTTACTTTCGAATTACTTTCACGCTATTTACTTTCAAAGTCTTTTATATTTCTGCAGTTTAAGATTCTTTACGTTTCAATTGTCCTTTTAATTTTTATGTCATGTCACTTCGATGAAGTCATATTTATATATAACAAAGTGATTGTCGAGACTATTTGTTCTGTTAATCGAACAACGCTTATTGAAGAAGACAAATAATGAATATGGTCAGAACAAACATTGATGACAATCTTCTTGACTATGTGTCCTAGGATCAATCTAGTCGATCCTGCAAGTAACCAAATCATATTCATTATAGTTTGGAAGACTAGCGGTTGTTTACCGGAAATCACCGTAAACAGTCTCATTCAGTGTTCTTTGAATTCTGCACTCAGATCCAATCTGAGAAAGAGTGTAAAATCATAAAGGTCAGAAGTGATCATGGTGGTGAATTTGAGAACAAATTCTTTGAGGAGTTCTTCAAAGAAAATGGTATTGCCCATGATTTCTCTTGTCCTAGAACTCCACAGCAAAATGGAGTTGTAGAGCGAAAGAATAGGACTCTACAAGAAATGGCCAGAACCATGATCAATGAAACCAATATGGCTAAGCATTTCTGGGCAGAAGCAATAAACACTGCATGTTATATTCAGAATCGAATCTCTATAAGACCTATTCTAAATAAGACTCCTTATGAATTGTGGAAGAACAGAAAGCCCAACATTTCATATTTCCATCCTTTTGGATGTGTATGTTTTATTCTGAATACTAAAGATCATCTTGGTAAGTTTGATTCTAAAGCACAAAAGTGTTTCCTTCTTGGATATTCTGAACTCTCTAAAGGCTACAGAGTATACAATACTGAAACATTGATTGTAGAAGAATCAATCAATATCAGGTTTGATGATAAGCTTGGTCTTGAAAAACCAAAGCAGTTTGAGAATTTTGCAGATTTTGATATTGATATATCAGAAGCAGTAGAACCAAGAAGCAAAGCTGCAGAAGCTGGCAGTCTCATAAGCAATGAATCAGAAGATCAAGTTGCTGCATCTTTAGAGAATCTGAGAATCTCTGAAGAACCAACAGTCAGAAGATCACCTAGACTTGCATCGGCTCATTCAGAAGATGTGATCCTTGGGAAGAAAGATGATCCCATCAGAGCAAGGGCATTCCTTAAGAACAATGCAGAATGTCAATTAGGTCTTGTTTCTTTGATCGAGCCAACTTCTGTTTATCAAGCTCTAGAAGATCCAGACTGGATAATTGCAATGCAAGAAGAACTAAATCAGTTTACAAGGAATGATGTATGGGACTTGGTTCCTAGACCAAAAGGATTCAACATCATCGGCACTAAGTGGGTATTCAGAAACAAGCTGAGTGAGAAAGGTGAAGTGGTAAGAAACAAAGCCAGACTGGTGGCTCAGGGTTATAGTCAGCAAGAAGGGATTGATTATATAGAAACCTTTGCACCAGTGGCCAGGTTAGAATCTATTCGTCTATTAATTTCTTTTGCCACTCAACACAACATCACTCTTTATCAGATGGATGTTAAGAGTGCCTTCTTAAATGGTTACATAGATGAAAAAGTTTATGTCCATCAACCTCCTGGTTTTGAAGACTCCATGTCTCCAAATCATGTTTTTAAATTAAAGAAATCATTATACGGATTGAAACAAGCTCCTAGAGCTTGGTATGAACGTTTGAGTTCTTTCCTTCTGGAAAATGGTTTCACTAGAGGAAAAGTGGACACTACTCTCTTTTGTACAACATTTAAAAAGGATATTTTAATTTATCAAATATATGTTGATGATATTATCATTGGAACATCTAATGCTACACTTGGAAAGGAGTTTGCTGAGTCTATGCAGGCTGAATTTGAAATGAGCATGATGGGAGAACTCAAGTATTTCCTTGGGATTCAAATCAACCAAACTTCTGATGGAACTTATGTTCATCAAACGAAGTATGTGAAAGAACTTCTGAAGAAGTTTAATCTTTCTGAAAGCAAAGAAGCCAAAACTCCTATGCATCCAACATGTGTCCTAGGTAAGGATGAGGTAAGTAAGAAGGTAGATCAGAAGTTGTATAGAGGTATGATTGGATCTCTTCTATACCTAACTGCTTCTAGACCTGACATTCTCTTTAGTGTTTGCTTGTGTGCTAGATTCCAATCAGATCCGAGAGAATCTCATTTAACTGCGGTTAAGAGAATTCTGAGGTATCTGAAAGGTACTACTAATGTTGGTTTAGTTTACAGAAGATCCAAGGATTACAACTTAGTAGGATTCTGTGATGCTGACTATGCTGGAGATAGAATAGAAAGGAAGAGTACTTCTGGAAGTTGTCAATTTCTTGGAAGTCACCTGATCTCATGGTACAGCAAGAAGCAAGCTACTATTGCCCTCTCAACAACAGAAGCAGAATATGTTGCTGCTGCTGGTTGTAGCACACAAATGCTCTAGAAGAGAAGTCAGCTAGAAGATTATCAGATATATGAGAGTAACATTCCTATCTTCTATGATAATACTTCTGCTATATGTTTATCTAAGAATCCTATCTTACATTCAAAAGCTAAACATATTGAGATTAAACACCATTTCATAAGGGACTATGTTCAGAAGGGTGTTATATCTTTAAACTTTGTGGATACAGACCATCAATGGGCTGATATCTTTATAAAACCCCTTGCTGAAGATAGGTTTAAGTTCATTTTGAAGAATATCAGTATGGATTTATGCCCAGAATGAGAAGATGAGAAGATCTTATGTATGAGTATCTTCTGAAATGAGATTGGATTAGTCTTTTATAAGAAGTTCTGATTGAGATCAATTAGAAGTAGTGATTCAGTTATTACTAACGTTTCATTGTCTAAGTTGATTCAGAATCTCTTTAAAAGTAAAACAGCTGTAACTGGCTATCCAGATGGTAAACACGTGTTCACTATCTCTGGACAAGCGTGCGTGCAGTTGAGGGGACGCCTACTTAGGTAACTGTGCAAATCACTTCTTTTGTCATTATTATCTCTCCTCACGTCATGTAACATTAAATGCTATCCATCATTTCCTTTTATTTCGTTTTCTTTTTATACTCTTCAAACGTTTCTTTTCCCTCTTATATTTCTCTCTCTTGCATTCAGTTTCTTTTTCGTCATCTCTCTCTTTGCATTCACATCGTAAACCCTAGCAGTTTTCACTATCTGCAACTTCATCACGAATCCCTCGTCAAGTTATTCAAATCAAGAAACTGATCGTAAACAAAAGAGAAAGGCAACTGATGAACCTGAAATCAAACCAAAAAGAGTAAGGATCACCTATGACCCTCTCAAAGTGAACCCGTTTGAAGCTATGATGTCTGGAAACTACTCTAGACGTGTGTATCAACCCCTTGATGGTACCCCTCAATCACCTCCCTCTTCACAGACTTCCACCACTTCTTCCTCTTCTTTCATCTCTCTGGAACCACCTTCTTCACCATCTGATATCTCCTCTCCTCCAACCCGTCCCTCAGATATATCCTCATCTCTCTCACACCCTTTTCCCACCAGAACACCTAACCCCTACAGTTTTGTGTTTCCCGACTCCAGATTCACTGTCAACCCTCCAACACCTACCACTCAATCATTTCTAGAGCTTTTACATTCTGATGTAAATTGCTGGTTGGAGATTCTGGGTGCTGCTCACCTTAATCATCTGGATGAGTATGCTACCTGCAGCCTCTGGGAAGCCTTTCGCCAGGATTTTCTAGTTAGGGCTACGGATGTCCAGAGAATGATCATGACTGAAGCACCTGGGGCTCATGGTCGTCTCTTGGAAGTTGGTGAAAGCAGCTATCACAATATCATCAGGAACAGAAGAGTTCTTGAAGAGAGGATACCTACAGATGAGATGGTAGAGGAAAATCCCTGCAGAGACATTGTGGTATGGAGACCAAGGTTTCCAGTACTGACTAGAGATTTTCAATGGCTGTTCAATTGGTTCAAAATGAACCCTTCTGAAAGTGCTCCTCACATGGTCTTTCCTGAAGTGGTTTATCCTGCTGAAGTTGCTGGTCCTACTCCTCCAACAAACCTAGCAGCTATTCTTCAGGCGCTGGAAGTTGGAGCTTCTGAGTTGCCTGAACCAGAATATGCTGAGGTTGGTCTTGAGTCAGACTCAGATGTTGAGATGGAAGGTACAGAAGCGGAAGACCTCCCGGAAGATCGTCCTGCTGAGATTGCTGTTGGCAGAAACTTTGGTGCTTCTTCTTCTGGTGTACCCTCAGCTCTGATGGAGACCTTTGGAAGCTCTGCATCAGAATCAAGCTTTGCTGGCTTCTCATTTGGACGCGCAAGAAGCAGCCAATGCTGAGTTTCGCTCCTTCATGGCAAGGCAAACTTCAAGCACTGATGGGGTTCATGACATTCTGGCGCAGATTTTGTCTAGACTAGGGTCTTAGTCGTTTGGTCTTTGAAGTTTTCTTTCCTTGTTGCATCTGCTTTTCTGCATACATCTTTTGTAATCCTACTTGTTTAAATCAATGAAAAGTTTAATTCTGTTTCTTTCCTCTCACTACAAGAAAAAATGAGATTTACGACACATGAATTGCGACAGTTCCCACAAAACTGTCCTTATTATTAGACTGCGACGGTTGTCACGACAGTTAGGGTCAACCGTCGTAGATTTTCTAGACCAATTATGTAACAATTGCGACAGTTACTAAAGAACCGTCCTATTTCTACACCTGCGACAGTAAGAGAGAACTGTCGCGATTGTTTTGACCAATCATCTTGCTACTTTCTTTCTTCCTTTATTTTCTCACTTTTTCCATTGTTTTGTTTTTCTAATTTATTTTTATTTTTTTTCTATTTTTATTTTCCATTTTCATTAGTTTTTTTGACGTGACAAATCATTTTCATTAGTTAGTCAATATATAATTTAAGAATTTTTAAATTAAGAAAATTTCAAAATAAAAAATCAAATAATTGATCAATAATTTTAGAGTTTTAAATTTTTAAAAAAATGTTTAAGTAAAGTCATACTCCTATCCTATATTTATTCAACCTTGTTTTATTTAAAATTGTTTCATTTTTATTGTGAAAGAAACTTTCCTTCTATCTAAAACTAAAGGATGGTACGAAGAAGGGAATAAGGGTTCTTTTACAGTGGCTTCCTCAGGGTCACAACACCAGGGAGGACTATCACAAAGAAAACCTTCTTCTTCATCGAATAAATCGGTCGACCGAAATCCATTCTAAATCAATCTTCCAATGTAATGGCTCTTGGATTCGCCGCTCTCGCTATTTCTCTCTTTCTCACTCTCGATCCTGATGTTTCTCCGTCTTCTACCGCTTCTGCGTCTGCAGCTTCCTCTGAAGGCGTCGAGGTTTTTTATTTTCTTAATTTCAATTTCGTTGGTTAGGGTTAGGGATCTTGTGAATTTATAATTGAATTGAATGAAGAAGTAACTAATAAGTGTTGATTTTGTTATTAGTTTGTTTATATTTGGAAATTGTATAGGTTCAGATTACTCATGGTTTAGTTATAAAGCTTATGCACGAGAAGACGAAATCCATGTTGCATTCTCTTGATGTGTCGTATGGTTCTAGCAGTGGACAACAATCGGTTACTGGTTTTCCTACTTTTGATGATTCCAACAGTGACTGGGTAATCTAATCTCGTTCTTCCTATTTGTTTAAGTTATGATTGGATAAATAGATTAATTAAGTACTTATAGGACAAACACTTAACACATAAGTGCTTATTTATAATTCTGTGAAGAAAATAAGGCTTTCACCGCCACTCTGCTTTTCTCCACCACCATGCTTACTCGCAGCAGCTTTTCCTTCCTTTCAATATTTTTCAATTAGCTTGCACTGTCACATCGATACTAAATCCAACTCAAAGTTATGCTTTTTTAATTAGCTTGCATCTTTTCAATTAGCTTGCATCTTTTAACTAGTAGTTTCATTGTTTTGGTTATTCAAACATCTTTGAAAATTTCTTGTTTCGATTGAATGTCCAAAGGTTCATAATGTCAAGTGTGGCCTTTGTATTGGTAGTAAAAGATTATAATACTAATTATTTTATTTTTTTTTAGTTAAAATACTGAATATATTTATTCTGTAGATGCAAAATACTTTTGAAAGGATTCTACAAGTTTAATAATTGTTAGGAATTGGAGGTAGATAAGGTATGTCATATCTATATCCATTCATTCCATTGTTGATAACTTTTTTTGTGAATTATGTGCAGTTTTATAATATTATTTCTTAACCTGGACATCTCTCTAAGATAATATTATATATGTAAGAAAATTGAAGGTTGCCTTCATGTAGGAAAAAAATTAATTCATCTTAGTTTTTTTTCTAAAGAATTTATTCTAATATTGGGAACTATTTTGTGTATAAGGGGATTCATTGTGCAAATATTATAAAGCTTTAGAGCATCCTTAAGAATGACTAAGTATCCTTAAGCAAGACTAAGTATGCTCACTTTGACTTATTATTCAACATATGCTTGACTAATAATGAGTACTAATTTGGAAAGACTTTGAAGATTTATGACTTCCAACTTAGGTTACAAATCTATTTTATGCCTATAAGGATGATCTATGTTGCTTTCATTTTCCCCCTTTTTATCATTAAGTTAAGGTTAAATGAGATTGATGATAACTAATTGAATGCATTTTTTATTGTGAAGGAAATATGCTTGCATGTTGGTTGGTTCTCGTAATCACATTCTGCCCACAAAAGTGTTTCTAGAATTGTCTTACTTTGCTGTTTGTGTTACAAATATGCTTGCTGTCTTTCAATGGTTTTACTTATGAAATCTCAATTTACCTTTTCAATGGTTTTAGTTTATAGTTTCTCTTTACTTGCTGTTATATCTTTAGGCATATTGAAATATTTTCTTTGCTAAATCAATTTTCCTATGCATAGTTTCTGTTAGAATATAGAATTATGGCTAATCATGTAGTAAATTAGTTATTATATTTTTATACTTTATTGTGTACTATAGAAATAACTTATACATCGACGGTTAATATGAAAAGTGCTTATGCAATAAGCTGCAAATTAAACTGCTTATCGAAACATGGCTTAACTCTTATTATTAGTTGTTAACTAGTAGTAGGATTTTCAAAACAGTCTGCAAGCATGTAGAAAATGATATCCCATTGTTTAATGAAAGCAGGGCATGGTAGATAATTTTAATGGCTTAATGAAAGCAGGGCATGGTAGATAATGAAATCTGCAGTAGCAATGCAATATATAAAAAGTTACAGCTCAAAACTGACATTTAATTGAGTTGTTTCTTTTTTGTATTAAAAGGATGCTAGAGTTGAATTTCCACCAAGAGAAGAAAATAGTGTCCCATTCTTCATGCCTCCTCAAATTCGTTCGATTATTCATTCTGCGCAGAATTTGATGATGCTTCTTTTCAGGCTTCTCTTCAATTAGATGCATCTGACCTTAGGTGCTTTTTGAACTCCATCATACACTTATTCTAATTCTTGTGTTTGTTGTGTGGGCTTAATGGTGTCATACATGTTTGTGAATCTCTGATTTTTGAACTCATTTATTTATGTACAGGTTTGTTTTATGTATTTCGCTATATGGAAGTGTTGCAATCATGGGATTTCTCACATTTGGCGACAACACTTTGTCTTGATAATATTGAATATGTCGGTTGGTGCATTTGCTTCCAAAGTTGCATTGTGGATAACAATAAGTTTGAAAACTTGTTGGCCTCTCAATTCTATTTTAATAGTTTCTTTTTAGAGAACAAGTTATTTATTTGAACAAGTTATTTATTCCAGATGTTGTTTTCCTTGATATATTCTAGAGAACAAGTTATTCTAAAGAATTAAGTTTGAATGTTTTTAGTTGACAAGTTTAGTAGAAAAAATTCTTTCTATGAAACTGCATTATAAATTTTATAGCTACAATTGTTTCTGGTTAATTCTGAATTTTGATGTATTGTTATGTTTGATCTTGAGAAATATCTATGTTTCAATTTTGAATTTACTAGTTAACATTTAATCATTAGTTAACTTTTTTTTATTTATTTTAAATTTCTACATTTAGAGGGGGTTACAAACCTCCGTAATTTTTTTAAAAATTAAATGTAATAAAATAACGACAGTTTAAAACCGTCGCAACAAGAATTAAAAAAGAACTCAAACTAAAGTTCACGACGGTTTGTAACCGTCGCTACTTACAATTTACGACAGTTTCCTACCCGTCGCGACTGATAACGACTGTTGGAAAGACGGTTTTAACAACCGTCGCAATACACCCTGGCGACACAGCTTTCCACGACAGTTACACAACTGTCGCGCCTTGCAATTTGTGGCTGTTAAAATCGTCGTAACATGCCAAAACTAGCCGTCGCAATTTGCCAATCTTCTTGTAGTGTCTGTTGTTTTCTACATCTGAATCTTTTATATTCTTTTTGATGTTATGACAAAAAGGGGGAGAAAATAAATGATAAATGATCTGATTAATATTATCAGTTACCGGGTAAAAAAGCCCCACATTACTAACAGAACTTGCAAAGTTCTATGCCTTAAGTTGTGTTGTTGCAGGAATCGAAGATTCAAGATCAACATAAGAAGCAACAAGATGAATCAAGTTCTTGGATTCTTGAAGCAAGCTGAGTGCTATGAAGCTTCAGAATCAGAAGCAAGAAGGAAGAATGTTCAGATATTCTGATGATAGAATATGATATGATTCTGAATGTCTATTTGTTCTGATACATTCTATATGGCTTATATGGCTCTGATACATATTATATGTTCTGAAACATATTTTATGTTCTGATTCATTCATGCTGACTTCTGTCGTTTAGTTTTGTTCTGTAACATTTTAGGATGTAGAGATGCTCTGATGATGCTCTGGTACATTCAACAATGTTCTGATACAATCTAGCATGAAGTGATGAAAGAAGAAATTCAAGCTCTGAAGCTGTCCCACGGAAGCAAGAATCAGAAGCTGTGAATGTTCTGAAGATCAAAGAAATTCAAGTTCTGAAGCTGTCCGATGGAAGCAAAAGTCAGAAGCTGTGAATGTTCTGAAGATCAAAGAAATTCAAGTTCTGAAGTTGTCCGATGGAAGCAAAAGTCAGAAGCTGTGAATGTTCTGAGGATCTTAAGAAATTCAATGTTCTGAAGCTGTCCTATGGAAGCAGAAATCAGAAGTAATGAATGTTCTGAAGATCAAGCACTGTGAACGTCTCTACCGAAATAATCAGGGAAGTCTTTTATTATTAAAATTCTTCTAGTATTAATTTCAGGGGGAGATTATTCATCTCAGGGGTAGATTGTTAATCTCAGGGGGAGACATATTCACATGCTCATGCTATAGCTGTGTAATTTGTCTTTAGCCGTCTGCTCTTTCTGATCGCAAATTCATATCATTTATATATGTTTTTGTCATCATCAAAAAGGGGGAGATTGTTAGAACAAGATTTGTTCTGATCAATATTCTTAGTTTTGATGATAACAAGGATATGAATTTTGTGTGAGATAATGTGGTACTCTAATACATTGCAATTTCCCTTTCAGGAAATATATAAAGAGTATGCACAAATCAGCGCTCAGAAGCTTTGTCTCAGAAGGTTCAGCATGCAACATCAGAACATGGTCTGGCAAGACATCAGAAGATGGTCAAGGCAGAATCAGAACATGGGTCTATGAAAGCATCAGAAGAACTTGAGATCAGAAGCAGAAGCACTGAAGTTCTCATGGTATCACGCTCAGAAGCACTTCAAGGTCAGAAGACAAGAAGATGCTATGCACCAAGCTGTTTGACTCTGATGATATTCAAATATTTTATTCAAAAACATCAGATCAGAAGAAAGTACAGGTGGCAGGCTACGCTGACTGACAAAAGGAACGTTGGAAGCTATTAAAGGCAACGTCAGTAGACATAGCGTGAACAAGGCTCGAGGTAGTTGACAAAAGCGTGAAACATTAAATGCAATGCTGTACGGAATATGCAAAGCATTAAATGCGCCCAACGGTCATCTTCTCAAACGCCTATAAATATGAAGTTCTGATGAGAAGCAAGGTGGACGATTTGCTAACAATAAACTTGCTGAAACGCTGTTCAAATTCAAAGCTCAGAAACTTCATCTTCATCAAACCTCACCACATTGCTGTTGTAATATATTAGTGAGATTAAGCTTAAACGTTAAGAGAAATATCACTGTTGTGATTATAGCTTTTAAGAAGCATTGTAAAACTCTTATTTGATTACATTAATTTGTAAGTAACTAGAGTGATCAAGTGTTGATCAGGATACTCTAGGAAGTCTTAGCTTGTGTCTAAGCAGTTGTAATTAGAGTGATCACGTGGTGGTCAGGATACTCTAAGAAAGTCTTAGCTTGTGTCTAAGCATTTGTTCCTGGAGTGATCAGGTTGTGATCAGGATACTCTAGAAGACTTAGTCGCGGACTAAGTGGAAAACCATTAGTGGATTAAATCCTCAGGTGAGGTAAATCACTCCGTGGGGGTGGACTGGAGTAGTTTAGTTAACAACGTACCAGGATAAAAATAACTGTGCATATTGTTTTTATCGTTCAAGTTTTTTAGACTACACTTATTCAAACCCCCCCTTTCTAAGTGTTTTTCTATCCTTCATGTTATGTGTTGGTATGTGGTGAATAACAATTGTTGGTATGATGTGTGGTAATATATTCATGATAATTGTGATTGGATATGTGATGGTGGTAGAGTTTTGTTGTAATTGTTAATTGTGTTGTGAATGTTGTGTACAATTGGCGGATAATTCATAGAGTTGGATTATTGTGGTATGCGGTAAGTTAAGATTTGATGAGATAATCTTAATTACATATATTGTTGATATTTGTACATACATTCATAGCATGGTCAGCTTTATGGTGGAAGCGGTGAAACTTGGGTTCACATGGTAAGAGACGTTGATCCTTGAATGGAAATAAGCGTAGAAGACGTGATCCTTAATTAGAGATAGGCGTATTGGCTTTGATCTTGTCCGGATCGGAAGCGTGGCTTGGATTTAAGATATTGAATCGGAAAGCGGTGAAACATTGGGTTCACAGGGTACCACATGCATTGACTCACATTTATACATTTGAGTCACATTGTGTGCTATGTGATTATTTTTGTATCTATGAGATTGCTTTGTATGATGATTAATATATGGTATATGAGTTCTCTATTTGGAGAAGAGTGATGACTTGTGAAATGTATGCTTGTATATGTTTGCATTTCCCATTATTATGTATTCTATTTAAATTTAAATTCTTAATTGTCCAATAGGCTTTATGTTCCAATTCTACCGGGAGGTGACATGATTTTCCATAAACGAGTTTGAATGGGGTGGTTCCTATTGGAGTTTTGAAAGCTGTTCTATAAGCCCATAAAGATTCATTTAACTTAGATGACCAATCCTTTCTAGATATAGCAACAGTCTTTTCCAATATTTGCTTTATTTCTCGGTTAGAGACTTCTACTTGTCCGCTTGTTTGTGGATGGTATGATGTAGCTATTCGATGATTCACTCCATATTTTCGAAGGAGTTTTTCAAGGATTCTTGAAATGAAATGAGATCCACCATCGCTAATTACCAATCTTGGTACACCAAACCTAGGAAAGATAACATTTTTAAAGAGTTTGATCACTACTCGTGTGTCGTTTGTAGGAGAAGCGATAGCTTCTATCAATTTCGAAACGTAATCGACAGCCACGAGGATATATTTATTTTCAAATGATGATGGAAAGGGGCCCATAAAGTCTATTCCCCAGACGTCAAATATTTCTACTTCTAGAATGCCTTTTTGAGGCATTTCGTCTCGTCTCGAGATATTTCCAGTTCGTTGACATCTATCACAGTTTATAACGGCAAAGTGAACGTCTTTCCATAGGTTGAGCCAATAGAGTCCATATTGGAGGATTTTATCACAGGTTTTAGACGTGCTAGGATGTCCTCCATAAGGGGCTGAATGGCAATGCATTATTATACTTCCTATTTCTTCCTCAGGTACACTACGTACGTCTAAAGATTCCATCGGGGCCTCTCTTGAAAAGAAGTGGGTCGTCCCAATAGTATTTTTTGAGGTCATGGAAGAATTTCTTCTTCTGTTGTTAGCTTAGATCGGGGGGAAGTACACCAGCGGCTAAATAATTTACGAAATCCACATACCAGGGTGTAATGGTCATTGCAAAGGTGGTTGCGGCAGGTTCTTCGGGATTATTTCTTTCTAGTTGAGCTATAAGCTTCTCGTAAGGAAAATCATCGTTAATAGGTACGGTTTCAGGTTCTAGGTTTTCTAAGCGAGAAAGGTGGTCTGCTACTACATTTTCTGTTCCTATTTTATCTTTTATTTCTAAATCAAATTCTTGCAATAGCAAGATCCATCTTAAGAGTCTCGGTTTAGCATCCTTTTTAGTTAATAAGTACCTAATAGCGGCATGGTCGGTGTATATTATTATTTTGGCTCCTACTAGGTATGAGCGGAATTTATCCAAAGCGAAAACTACAGCTAAAAGCTCTTTCTCAGTTGTAGCGTAGTTCATTTGAGCTTCGTCCATAGTTCTACTTGCATAGTAAATAACGTGAAGTTTCTTATCTTTTCTTTGACCTAGGACGGCGCCTACAGCGTAATCGCTTGCATCACACATTATTTCGAATGGTTCGGTCCAATCAGGAGGTTGCATGATGGGTGCGGAGATTAATGCTTCCTTAAGGGTTTTGAAGGCTTCTAAACACTTGTCATCAAAGGCGAAATCGGCGTATTTCATTAGTAGTTCGGTTAGTGGTTTAGTTATCTTTGAGAAGTTTTTAATGAAGCGTCGGTAAAATCCAGTGCGTCCTAAGAGACATCGTATCTCTCTAACGGGTTTTGGAGGTTGAAGGTTTTCAATAACTTCTATTTTAGCTCTGTCTACTTCAATTCCTCTATTCGATACTATATGTTCTAGCACAATCCATTCTTGTACCATAAAGTGACACTTTTCCCAATTTCGGACTAAATTAACCTTCACACAACGTTCTAGGACTTTTTCTAAATTCGCAAGACATCCTTTGAAACGTTGTCCACATACGGAAAAGTCGTCCATTAAGACTTCCACAATATTATCTAGGAAGTCGCCAAATATTACCATCATACATCTTTGGAATGTCTCAAGTGCGTTACATAATTCGAATGGCATTCGTCGGTAGGCAAAGGTTCCAAAAGGGCAGGTGAAAGTTGTTTTCTCTTGGTCATCAGGATGGATTGGGATTTGGAAGAAACCAGAGTAACCATCTAAATAGCAGAAATGGGAATGTCTAGCTAAGCGTTCTAACATTTGATCAATGAATGGCAGGGGAAATGGTCTTTACGAGTGGCTTTATTCAGTTTTCTGTAATCTATGCACATTCGCCAACCAGATTCAACTCTTTTGGTTATAGTTTCTCCCTTCTCATTCTAAATCACCATGACTCCTCCTTTTTTAGGCACTACATGAACAGAACTAACCCATTTACTATCGGATATGGGGTATATTATCCCAGCTTCTAATAGTTTCAAAACTTCCTTCCTAACTACTTCGCTCATGATCAGGTTAAGTCTCCTCTTATGATCTCTAGAGGTTTTCGAGTCTTCCTCGAGCATAATTCGATGCATATAGACAGAAGGGCTTATCCCTTTGAGATAAGATATCTTATAGCCTAAAGCTGTTGGATATTTCCTTAGGACTTCTAATAGTTTTTCGATTTCAATCGGTCCTAAGTCAGCATTGACTATTACAGGTCTTTCAAGTTCAGTATCTAAGAATTCATATCTTAGATTGTTAGGAAGCGTTTTGAGTTCGTCAGTCAGTTTACTAGGAGCAGGTGTAGGTTTAGGTGTTGGTGTTAAACATTCTGTTAAACTTAGGTTTTGGTTTTCTTCTTGCTTGTCATCATCAGATGTTTCGGTTATTGGGATTTCTAGGATTTCAGGGTTTTCGAGTGGTTCGATCTTCTTTTCTCTGACGCATTGGTCAGTGATGTCCATGAAACAACATGTGTCGGCAATTGCGGGTGCTTTTAAGAAGTGAGATAGAATTAATTCAATCTTCTCTTCTCCAACTTCGAAGGTTAGTTTTCCTCGTTTAACGTCTATGATTGCACCAGCTGTTTCTAAGAATGGCCTTCCTAATATGATTGGGTTGTTAGAATCTTCCTGGATATCCATGATGATAAAATCAGTTGGGATGTAGAATTGACCTACTCGCACAGGGATATTTTCCAACATTCCCACAGGGTATTTAACTGAACGGTTAGCCAGTTGAAGACACATTCTCGTTGTTTTAAGCTCACCTAGTTTTGGTTTCTTACCGGTTGAAAGAGGCATCAAACTAACACTAGCTCCTAAATCACATAAGGCTTTATCTATAACAGTCCTTCCTATTACACAGGGTATGGAAAAACTTCCAGGATCTTTTAGTTTGGGAGGCATGTTGTAATGATAGCGCTACATTCTGTGGTAAGCGTTACAGTTTCGTTATCCTCGAGTTTCTTTTTGTTTGATAGAATTTCTTTTAAGAATTTAGCATACGAAGGCATCTGAGTTATAGCTTCTGTGAAAGGTATGGTTATGTTTAATTTTTTCAGAAGTTCTACAAAATTTTTAAATTGCGCTTCGGTTTTAGATTTAGCTAATCTCTGGGGGTAAGGAATTGGTGGCTTATAAGGTGGTGGTGGAACGTAAGGTTTTTCTTTTTCAGGTTCCACTTCGGCATTGTTTTCATTTGTTCTAGCGGTTTGATCATCAATTGATGTCTTTTTGGTTTCCTTTGGCTCTTGTTGTGACATGGGTGCGTTTTGAGTTCTATGATCGATAGGTCCATCGTAATTCGTTCCACTTTGCAGTGTAATCGCGTTCGCATGTCCTTTAGGATTAGGTTGTGGTTGAGCAGGAAACGTACAAGTAGGGGCAGCAGTAGGTGCTTGTTGTTGAGCCACTTGTGAGATTTGTGTTTCTAGATTTGATAATTGTTTTAGTTGCTCACTATTATGAATGTTTTGATTTAGGAAGTCTTTGTTGGTTTGTTATTGGGAAGCTATGAAGTTTTGCATCACGATTTCTAGATTTGACTTCCTAGGGGCGTTTGGAGCAGCTACAGGCGCTTTTTGATAGCCAGGTGGGACAGCAGGTGCTTGTCCAGGCGCGTACAACGCATTGTTGTTCTTATACGAAACATTTGGATGGTTCTTCCATCCAGGGTTGTACGTGTTAGAATAAGGGTTTCCTTGAGCATAGTTTACTTGGTCAGATGGAATACCAGTCAGGAGTTAACATTCGGCAACGACATGTCCAGTTAATCCACAAATCTCGCAGTTAGGTGCTACAACAGCTGCGGTGGCTGAAGGAGTGATGGTTAAGTTCTTGATCTTTCGAGTTAAAGCGTCTACTTTAGCGTTAACGCTGTCTATACCACTTACTTCGTACATTCCTCCTATGGTTTGGGTTTTCTCTAGCGCAGCTTGTTCTCCTCCCCATTGATAATGGTTTTGTGTCATGTTTTCTATGAGGTCGTATGCTTCATCATGGGGTTTGTCCATTAGAGCTCCGCCAGTAGCGGCATCTATAGTCATTTTAGTGTTTTAAAGTAGACCACCATAGAAAGTATGGATGTGTCATACCCCAAAATTTGCCTTCCATATTCCATTCACAATGATTCAAAGTTCAAGATTCAAATCCAAAACCATGCTCATCCTTTTTGGTATTTTATTTATATTTTATTTGAATTTTATTCATATAAATACAAAATAAAGTAAATAAAATACAAGATATATGAATTATCTCATAGGGTTTCCATTTATTGACTCATCTAAGGGCCCAAATGACATTGTGAAAGGGTCCAAAGTTATTGGTATTTGGTTGAGAAAGAGGAGGGTATCAAAATAGTAAGTTTCATGATTTTTTTAAAAGAAATTCTTTCTCTTAAGATCCAAGCCCAAAGAAACCCTAGGTGACAGATATATATTCTAAAAATACTCAAAAAGTGGGGGAGGACGAAATTTTGGCACAAGGAAACCCTAACCAAAAGTTCAAATTTTGTCAAGGAAGGGTGTAACCTCAAAACCTCGTTTCCATCCCTTTCCAGCAAGATCTAAGCCTTCTATTATCACGCTGAGGAGTTCAGAAGCCAGGCCCGACCATTCTTGAAGCCTCTCACGTCCTGAATCACTGCAACTCAAGCAACTCCGGTGGTTAAAACTTTTATGCTTTCATATTTACATGCCATGCGTTTTTAACCGTGTTCATACATATATTCGTGTTTATGTTGGTGTTCAGATGCACTTTGACTCTTTATATGCAAGTTCTAACGCAGGGATAGAGACTTGCCATTGTTAGGGCAAGATTTCGAGGAAGCTTCAAAACCATAGTTGTAGGCCGTTTCAGGAGAAACTAATCGGTCCATTAGATTCGCAAGGTCTTATATAGTGGATCTGGGTGGTTTTTGTTTTGCGTTTGGCTGATTTTTCAGGTGCGACCACCAGGCTCGTCGGAGAAGGTGGCGGAGCGTCACTGTTCCGGTGGCAGTCCAGTTGCAGGTTTGTACACGTGACCACACGGCAAGCTGCTATTGGGTGGTCAGAAAGTCAATCTCCCTCTACGCGCGTGTCATGAGCCGGTTCGCCAATCAATAAATTCTGGGCCCCACGCATATGTTTTGGTTTGAATATTTGAAATCCAATAGTTGTTATGATGTAGTTTTTGTTTTGTATAGTAATATTAAAAGGCGCAGGTGACTGGGATTGTTAGGGGCTTCGCTTGATAACAATGGGGTTGTGGGTTCGATCCCCACTCCTTTGCTATTTTTTTCAACAATTTCACACAAGGAATCCTGTGCAGACACTTCATTAACCTCTACAATGGACTCTCCGCGCTCAGCCATATGATTATGCCAGATCCAGATCTAACGTCCAGGAAGGAGGAGGTGTATACCATGGGCATTCAGCCAGTCATATGCAATCCGGTCCAGGTTCTTCAATATCATTTATTTATTTATTTGTTTTATTTAATCATTTAAATTAAATTAATTGTGATTATTTTAATTAATTAATTAGAATTAGGATTAGAAACAATTAGGATTAAGTTAGTATTTAGGATTATCCCGATTATTTTTCCGAGTATCTCCTCGATTAAATTCGAGTTAATTTAATTTATTCAACTTTTGTTATAAAAACCACACAAATCCTAAAAAGGTTATCCGTGCATTAGGGTTCGCCCAATCCCATGGCCAGAGTATTAGGATTAGGGTTTTCCAACCAACTTAGGTCTTTAGCCGAATAATTTAATTTATTATTCGCTTCGATTAAATCAATTGATCGCGGTGGGTAATAATCAAATAATTAAAATAATTCAAATATATATTATTTGGCTAAAGGGTTTCAACCATCTTATTGGTTGCGATGATTAGCCTATTTTTCTTTGAAAATTCGTTATTATTTGTAATCTAATCTATCGATTATGAGGGATAACGATAATTAAAATACATACATTTGCTATTCGCGGTAATTGAATCTATCGATTATAGTGGTTAGTAATCCTCCCTTTAACCCGTTAGCCATGGTAATCAAACCTATTGATTATTGCAACTAACGGTAACATATTAAAACCAGGGTTGTACGCCCAAACATTTAAAACACACTAAACCACGATACTACGGATTTTCATCTCTTCAACACCGCGATGTTCACAACTACGATAAGGTAATTCAAAATACCTTCGAACTTCGCATTTCAAAACAATTTTAAAACAACTTCAAAACACCTCCATAATAAAATTCTAATTCTAAGGCGTACAACCCTGTCCCCGAACTACGTTGACTCTGATTCTCCATAAGGAGATACGTAGGCACTTGGCAACAAGGCGAGTCCCCCTCCCTAAAATCTCAATTTTCCTCCTATTCATTTCCTTAGCTATAAACCTTAATAATTTAGCCATAAAACTGTTACCTTAGATTCAAAGCCATAGGAAAGGGTTGAGGGTGCCTAACACCTTCCCTCGACCTGAATATAGTATCTTACCCTGATCTCTATACTGCGTAGGGTTTCCGATTCGCCCTTCAGAATAGGTGGCGACTCTCTAAGCTTTAAATTTTAGGCAGGTTGCTACAGCTGGCGACTCTGCTGGGGACAACTATAATGGTGAATACTATGCTCCTATAGGTTTTGGCAGGGTTTAGGATTGACAACTTTTTAGGGTTTGGCTAATTCGCCTCTTTTCAGGGTTTGCAAATTTTTTTTTTGTCTTTGTCTAAAAATATTTAATTGTTTATAATATGTTTATATTTAATTGTTTATGTTAATATATTTATATTTAATTGCATAATTGTTATATTTTTATATACACTGCTGGCATTATGTAATGTTAAAACCCTAAGTGTGGGAGTTAACTTTGAGATCAATAGGGGAGTATGAATCGCCTACGAGTCTCATTGATAACTCCACTCGGAGTGGGTTGAATATTCGGAAATGTCCAAAACGAGGCTTGACTTTGTTGAGGGCAGGACGGGATATTTGGCTGATCTCTCCGGGAACCTACCCCAAAAATTCGAACCTCATGGATAAAATGAGTTGTTCTAAAATCCGAAGAGACAAAAAAGTCTCGGAGGCTACGAACGACCCCATGATACCTTCTAGAACCCCCTATAAAAAGGTTGGCTCCCAAGAGCCGCTACGTCGAACCTATGAACTTATGTGATTATGTGCTATATGTATATATATGTGTTGATCTTTTTTTTATTATTTCTTTTTCCATTCATCATACATCAGGGGCATTCTTGCATCATATTTTATTCAAAAAAAAGAAAGAAAAAAGGATATAATACATATCATGCATGGCATACACATCATTTTCATGACATTAAGAGAAGATTCCTCTTCTATCTCCAGAACAAGGGACCATTGGGAAGGATAACCTAACATCCCGACCATATTATCCAACAAAATTTCAGCAAAAGAGATCAATGGATCAGCAAAAGCAACAGGGTGGCCAACGCACCTGGAGGTCCAAGCCAAAACGATCATTCACTCCGTTGTACATGCCATTGTCTCAAGCCTTGCAACGCCTGCTCAGTCAGAACCTGGTAACTCTGCTACCTCCATACTCAGCTCCAGCTAACCCCGCTCCCGGGTACAAGCATCATGCTAGGTGCGCTTATCACTCAGATAGTCCTGGTCATGATACAGAGGATTGTGGGCCGTTGAAGCACAAGATCCAAGATTTGATTGAAGAATGACTCATTGAGTTCGAAGATCCTCGCAAGTCTAATGCCATAGGTGGCTAGAAGGAGGATTGCTTAGATCATTAGTTTTGTTTTCATTCGCAATTTCTTTCCGTTTGTTTAAACATTAGTCTTATGACATATGCTATGTACTTTACAACAATCATTAATGCATTGCTTACGTTTGTCTTGATTCATTCCTAGTGTTCTCACTATATTTAAAACTGTGTTTTTACTTGGTTTTCTCCTTTGTGATATTCAACTTTCGATCAAAGTCGTACACCTTTTGAGGGAGAATGACGAAAACAATACCACAATTTCATACACTACGCTTTCGAACAGACCGTGTTGACGATGTACAGGCATTGTTTCAATTCCTAAATAACGGAGATATAAGGATGTTAATCCCTCGTCAACCCCTTTGAGCCTAAAGAAGTAGGAGTTTTCCTTCATATAAAATAAAACCCTTCATATACAACCTGGGGTAAGGTAGCTGCTCAGTTAACTTAATCATTCCAAGTCGTTCCTTTGAACATAATCACCGATGGTTCCCCGTCATCATTAAGTCTGGCAGTCAGTATCCGCAAAGAAAAAAGAGAAAGCAATGCAAAAGCCTGCTGAGTCAAAACCTATTAAGGAGACTTAGGCAAAATTGGGGCATCTCGCTGACTATAGTTTTAAAATGAACAGTTCAGGCAGGAGTTAGGGATAACAAAGTCAAAAAGAGGTCACTACATACCCTCACAAAAGAAAAGAAAGGAGGATGACTGCCTTTGCAAAATAAACTTCTGGTTTTTGAACCATCATAAATGTCAATGTCATAATTCCCAAAGTCTTTTGGAGCCTAAACGCATAGTCAACTGAGCATAGGACTGGAGAACGTCACGAAGATTGGGATGGGTGCAAATAAACTTTGAGCCTCTATCCTTTGTTTCTTTAAACCGTGAACCAGGCCACATTACAACCCTTAAAAGTCCTAACTGAAGCATGGTTAGTTCGAAAGCATAGCGTTACCAAAGGTATCCCGACTCCTTAAGGTCTACTATAACTCTTGAGTTGATATCACTTTCTTACAAAAAAAAAACTTTGTTTTACTTAAAAATGTTTTTAAACTTTCAACACAGACATATGCATTCGCATCTTATGAATTTCATTACAAAGTACACTTGTCTATATAGATTTAAATGTTAACATCAGGGAGAAGTTTCATGGGGCATGGCTAATGGCTAAAAATCCTACTAACTGACGAAGTAGCTTTAAAAACTCGTCAAAAGAAGAAACATCCCTTAGGCATGACTGGGATAGCTAATATGTACACATGGCATAACTCGTCATTATCCCATTTACATGGGGCAATCTAATCAAGATCCATTGGAATCTCTCAAGGACGCTGAATAGCCCATGGGGCAAGTCCATTACCTGGGGGCACGTTGCAAAGGTCACTCAGTATCAGATGGTGTCAATGCCAGTCTCACATCCTTTCCAGGAACCTTTATAGGATACTTCTCAATCTGTCCATATAGTCTTCTTTAAGACATGTTCAAATACTTCTCACCCTTTTTAGGAGCCTTTTTCAGACAGTCTTTTAAAGACTCACCTTCTTATCCTTTCTATTTTCAAACCCTTGCAGACAGTCTTCTCTAAGACATATTCCTTTCCAAGAACCTTTTCTAGGTAGTCTTCTGTAAGACATCTCTTAACTTTTTCAGTTAGTCTTTTGTAGACATATTCAAACTTCTCTTACGCTTTCAAGAACCTTGTCAAACTTTGTTTAAAGTACAGAGTCTTCTCTAAGACAGTTCACCATCCTTTCTAGGGTGATCTTCTTCAAGATGTCTTTTCCTAAGTTTTGTTTAAAACCCCACATTCCTTAAAACAGTCTTTATCCTCTATAGGAATATTTTGACCCTCGTCACAAGCATGTTCTTTTGAGCTTTGTTTAAAGCGCAGTCTTGTTTAAGACAACCTCCCATTTCGTTCAAGGACCTCTTTAAGGTAATCTTATGGCAGACATCATCTCATTCTTGAGCACCCAGCAAATCATTGTCCGTCAGGCGTGACCGAAGCGCATGACTCACTCTGAAAAGAATCTGCTTCACATTCAAACCAATACTTACAATCAAGAATCCTATTGACTAGAGCCATATCTTTCAAGAGTTCAAACATTGGGGCAAGGCATATCAGGCAAGACATGGTGAAATTCGAGTTCTCTCTAAAGGCCCTTCATTCAGATTAAGGGGCATGTCTCAAAATTTCTGATATTCGGGAAGTCACACTAGTAGCATACAAGGAGCATTGTTGCATAACTAATCTTCCCACGCCTGTACTATTAACATCCCGCAGTGTGGGATAAGCATACATGCATAATTCTCATTTATTTTGAGAATCTCATTACATGACACACGCATCATAACATTGCATAAAACTAACGCTGCCTTTTCAGGTCACTTCATAATCAGAAGGGTGTTATCATCCAATTACAGTGCAAATACGATCGTATCAACGATTCAATATTAACAAGATACAATTCCAATACCTCATTCCAAGTCTTTCTTCAAAGACAATCCAGAAGCAATCTAAGAATTTCTTACCTCTCCAGGTAGTCTTGTCCAAGACAATTATCAACCTTCCCAAGCAATCTTGTTTAAGACGTATCCTAACCTTTCTAGGCAATCTTGTTTAAGATGTATCTTATCCTTTCCAAGCAGTCTTGTGTAAGACGTATCCTAACCTTTCTAGGTAGTTTTGTTTAAAACATTCCACGACCTTTATAGGAACCTTTCTAGGTAGTTTTGTTTAAAATGCTTCGTATCCTTTATAGGAACCTTTCTAGGTAATTTTATTTAAAACGTTTCATGCCCTTTATAGGAACCTTTCTAGGTAGTTTTGTTTAAAACGTTTTATGACCTTTATAGGAACCTTTCTAGGTAGTTTTGTTTAAAACGTTTCATGTCCTTTATAGGAACCTTTCTAGGTAGTTTTGTTTAAAACGTCTTATGTCCTTTATAGGAACCTTTCTAGGTAGTTTTGTTTAAAACGTTTCATGTCCTTTATAGGAACCTTTCTAGGTAGTTTTGTTTAAAACGTCTCATGTCCTTTATAGGAACCTTTCTAGGTAGTTTTGTTTAAAACGTATTATTCCCTTTATAGGAATCTTTCTAGATAGTTTTGTTTAAAATATATCACTCCCTTTATAGGAACCTTTCTAGGTAGTTTTGTGTAGAATATTTCATAGCCTTTATAGGAACCTTTCTAGGTAGTTTTGTTTAAAACGTATCATGCCTTTATAGGAACCTGTCTAGGTAGCTCTGTTTAAAACATATCATGCCCTTTATAGGAACCTCTCTAGGTAAGTCTTGTTTAAGATATCCCGTATCCTATCTAAGAGCCTTTTCAGGTGAGTCCTGTTTAAGACGTACCATAGTCTGTCTAGGTAGTCTTGTTTAAGACGTTTCATATCTTTTTAGGAGCCTTTCTAGGTGAGTCTTATTTAAGACATATCATGCCTTTCTAGGTAGCCTTCTTAAAATGTTTATCCAATCTTTTCTAAGATACACTTAGTTCTTTTAAAGAACTCCTCAGTTAGTCTTCTCCAAGACATTCTTCCTAAGCATTGTTCAAAGCCTAAGCTCCTTCGCATCAAATTTCGATATACCCTATTCAGGAACCTCTTTAGGTAGTCTTATGTAAGACATTACTTCCTCTCTCCTCGGATACGATCAATATGATCCTGGTATGAAGAGCATATGCTCTGGACAAGCATCTTGTCAAACAAATAGGTGGCATCTATAAGCCCATCTCCCACAGAACTCTTTCCCTACGCAAGCAAATTTCAGGGCATTTCAGTGTCCAATCATCTTCTACCTCTTCAGGTTCAAGAAGATTGAACAGGGGCAGCTGTCATACCCCAAAAATTGCCTTCCATATTCCATTCACAATGATTCAAAGTTCAAGATTCAAATCCAAAACCATGCTCATCCTTTTTGGTATTTTATTTATATTTTATTTGAATTTTATTCATATAAATACAAAATAAAGTAAATAAAATACAAGATATATGAATTATCTCATAGGGTTTCCATTTATTGACTCATCTAAGGGCCCAAATGACATTGTGAAAGGGTCCAAAGTTATTGGTATTTGGTTGAGAAAGAGGAGGGTATCAAAATAGTAAGTTTCATGATTTTTTTTAAAAGAAATTCTTTCTCTTAAGATCCAAGCCCAAAGAAACCCTAGGAGACAGATATATATTCTAAAAATACTCAAAAAGTGGGGGAGGACGAAATTTTGGCTCAAGGAAACCCTAACCAAAAGTTCAAATTTTGTCAAGGAAGGGTGTAACCTCAAAACCTCGTTTCCACCCCTTTCCAGCAAGATCTAAGCCTTCTATTATCACGCTGAGGAGTTCAGAAGCCAGGCCCGACCATTCTTGAAGCCTCTCACGTCCTGAACCACTGCAACTCAAGCAACTCCGGTGGTTAAAACTTCTATGCTTTCATATTTACATGCCATGCATTTTTAACCGTGTTCATACATATATTCGTGTTTATGGTGGTGTTCAGATGCACTTTGACTCTTTATATGCAAGTTCTAACGCAGGGATTGAGGCTTGCCATTGTTAGGGCAAGATTTCGGGGAAGCTTCAAAACCATAGGTGTAGGCCGTTTCAGGAGAAACTAATCGGTCCATTAGATTCGCAAGGTCTTATATAGTGGATCTGGGTGGTTTTTGTTTTGCGTTTGGCTGATTTTTCAGGTGCGACCACCAGGCTCGTCGGAGAAGGTGACGGAGCGTCACTGTTCCGGTGGCAGTCCAGTTGCAGGTTTGTACACGTGACCACACGGCAAGCTGCTATTGGGTGGTCAGAAAGTCAATCTCCCTCTACGCGCGTGTCATGAGCCGGTTCGCCAGTCAATAAATTCTGGGCCCCACGCATATGTTTTGGTTTGAATATTTGAAATCCAATAGTTGTTATGATGTAGTTTTTGTTTTGTATAGTAATATTAAAAGGCGCAGGTGACTGGGATGGTTAGGGGCTTCGCTTGATAACAATGGGGTTGTGGGTTCGATCCCCACTCCTTTGCTATTTTTTTCAACAATTTCACACAAGGAATCCTGTGCAGACACTTCATTAACCTCTACAATGGACTCTCCGCGCTCAGCCATATGATTATGCCAGATCCAGATCTAACGTCCAGGAAGGAGGAGGTGTATACCATGGGCATTCAGCCAGTCATATGCAATCCGGTCCAGGTTCTTCAATATCATTTATTTATTTATTTGTTTTATTTAATCATTTAAATTAAATTAATTGTGATTATTTTAATTAATTAATTAGAATTAGGATTAGAAACAATTAGGATTAAGTTAGTATTTAGGATTATCCCGATTATTTTTCCGAGTATCTCCTCGATTAAATTCGAGTTAATTTAATTTATTCAACTTTTGTTATAAAAACCACAAAAATCCTAAAAAGGTTATCCGTGCATTAGGGTTCGCCCAATCCCATGGCCAGAGTATTAGGATTAGGGTTTTCCAACCAACTTAGGTCTTTAGCTGAATAATTTAATTTATTATTCGCTTCGATTAAATCAATTGATCGCGGTGGGTAATAATCAAATAATTAAAATAATTCAAATATATATTATTTGGCTAAAGGGTTTCAACCATCTTATTGGTTGCGATGATTAGCCTATTTTTCTCTGAAAATTCGTTATTATTTGTAATCGAATCTATCGATTATGAGGGATAACGATAATTAAAATACATACATTTGCTATTCGCGGTAATCGAATCTATCGATTATAGTGGTTAGTAATCCTCCCTTTAACCCGTTAGCCATGGTAATCAAACCTATTGATTATTGCAACTAACGGAAACATATTAAAACCAGGGTTGTACGCCCAAACATTTAAAACACACTAAACCACGATACTACGGATTTTCATCTCTTCAACACCGCGATGTTCACAACTACGATAAGGTAATTCAAAATACCTTCGAACTTCGCATTTTCAAAACAATTTTAAAACAACTTCAAAACACCTCCATAATAAAATTCTAATTCTAAGGCGTACAACCCTGTCCCCGAACTACGTTGACTCTGATTCTCCATAAGGAGATACGTAGGCACTTGGCAACAAGGCGAGTCCCCATCCCTAAAATCTCAATTTTCCTCCTATTCATTTCCTTAGCTATAAACCTTAATAATTTAGCCATAAAACTGTTACCTTAGATTCAAAGCCATAGGAAAGGGTTGAGGGTGCCTAACACCTTCCCTCGACCTGAATATAGTATCTTACCCTGATCTCTATACTGCGTAGGGTTTCCTATTCGCCCTTCAGAATAGGTGGCGACTCTCTAAGTTATAATTTTTAGGCAGGTTGCTACAGGATGATCAGCCATGGTTCGAGTCCATGATGAGGGCATAGTCTAAGCATGTCCTTGTATCGTTTTCAAGCTTCGAAGAGTGATTCGTTATCTTTTTGGGTAAATCCGTTGATTTGACCTCTTAGCATAGCAGTTTTGCTAGGCGAAAAATATCTAGCTAAGAATACTCTCTTCAGTTTGTCCCGTGTAGTTATGGAATTGGAAGGCAGGGACTGAAGCCACGCTCTAGCTCTATCTCTCAAGGAGAAGGGAAAAAGGTGTAATCAAATAGCTTCGGAGCTAACGTTAATAGCTTTGACAGTGTCGGCATATTGCACGAACACGGATAAATGGAGATTAGGATCGTCTGCAGGGCTTCCAGAGAATTGATTATGTTGGACAGCTTGTACCAATGAAGGTTTCAGTTCGAAATTGTTTGCCTAAATCGCAGGTGGTGCGATACTTGAGTGCGGTTCAGCTTGTGAAGGAGCGGCATAGTCTCTAAGAGGACGAGGGGCAGCCAACTCTAACTTCAGGGTAATTTGATTGATTTGATCAGTAAAGACCAATTCCTGAGAAATCGGACTTGGTGCTACTTCGGGAAGATTGCAAGCTCGACGTCTTACGTTAAAAAACGTTCGATCTCATTAATTCATTGTATTAAATCCCCTCCTTGAACGAGTACTTGGCATACAATCGTTCAAACAGAAAGGAAAGAATTTGCCCTAGTCTCTACGGTGTAACAGTGAGTTACGATATCGACTTAAATAGTCCCCGGCAACGGCGCCAAAAACTTGATCGCGACTTTACGTGTCTATAAATCTGATAACTGCAAGTGCACAGTCGTGTCGTGTAGTTTTAAAAGATATTGAATCCACAGGGACTATGAATCGATCTACCGTTATCTAAGGTTACTATGTAAAGCTAAGGCTACTTATATTTTGATTGTTTCTAAAAGGGAAGGTAATCGTTAATTCTCAGAAATATAATAATAACGGATATCAGTATGTATTTCGTCTAACTTAGGTGATCCGAAGGTCCATTGGCTATGGTATTCATTCGATTAAAAATCTTTATTAATTCAGTTGATTAAAAGTCCTCCTCTCAAACTCTCGCTCTATTGATTTAGACCACTATCCTAACTCATAATGTACGCTCTCGCCATCCCATTAGATTTAGAAAAGCTTTTTGAAAAGAACTTAGTTAATAAAATGCTCGCTTTATGAAGTCGTTATTTACTTAAACCTCCTAGTCTCAAACTCTCGCTCTGTTGACTCGGTTCATGCTAGTATCCCCTAACGTACGCTCTGCCATCCCGCGTGGGGTTTAAAAACACTTTTTGAAAGTAAATAATTTCTAATTAGTTTTAATACGCTTTCGCCATCCTTAAAACTAATGTCCTATGTCTACTGTCCAGTTAAGAATCTCAAACTTTCGCTCTATTGATTTTAACCTTAGTGGGCCTTAAAATCTCAAACTCTCGCTCTATTGGTTTTAAGACTTTATTAATTAAATTAGACATAAAACCAAAAACAAGTGATATTTAATAAAACATAATTAAGCCAATTTATTTCGGATCCCGCGGTTAACTTACTTTACATACCGATATCTTAATTAATTAGCCAGACATATTGATACGGTTAAACATGCATAAATTTGTTTGGTTTATAATGAAAGGCATGTTAAAAGACATACAATATATCATGCAATTAAATAATATAAAGGCAATAAATAAATAACCTGAATAAAATAAATCTGAAATAAATCTGGATCTTGGAGTACTCGAACTTCCGCCACAGGTCGGCTGGATCGTTCTTCAGAAATTATTAGGCGTAAAATTTAAAGGCAAGGAAAAAATAAAACTAAATCTAACGTAAGGTTAGATCTATAAAAGGTTCACAACAATTTCCGGTGTAGAAATTGTTATGAGAAAAAGAAAGCAAATGAATAAAATGCGGAGAAAATAAAATGCTTGGGAAATGAATTCGGCAGCACTTCGTTAGCAAAATTTCGGACCTCAAGAACTGAAGTATCAGCGTCCTTTTATAGGTGAGGTTCTGCAGTTGGATTCCGTGAATGTAGCACGTTTTTGGACTCAGACTTGGGAGACGCACGTCTCCACTTCTTCGGGAAGACTCAGCAACGGACTTGAGACGTGCGTCTCAAGTGGAGATTTTTTAGGGAAGGTGGGATACGGACGTCTCCTATAGGTAACGTGGCAGAGAGACGTTGGAGACGGGCGTCTCCACGTGCTGAAGTGGACTTTTCCAGCTCCTTCGTGGGCTGGGCTTGATCTTTAGGCATTTGGGTCTTCTTTGCACCCCTCTATTCACTTCAACACCTCTCTTTCATCTTTTAAGAATAAATAATAATGATTTTTGCTCCATTTCTTCTTCTTTTCACAAATAGTCTCAATATGAACTCAAAACCTGAAACATCGCAAATACCCGCATAATATCATAATAAAACAATATAATTAAAAGAAAACGCTAATAATACTTATGGATTTTAAGCTAAATATATGACATAAAATCGTGTTATCAACAGTATTATGGCAATGGAAATTGCTGGCTCTTGTAATGGCATCCTATGACTCTGTTACTGATCATTTTAAAGTCGTTGTTGTTTTATGTAATCATTATGGTGTTGAGAAAACTCAAGTGCAGGTCCATACTCTGGGTACCTAATTTTTAAAAAATATTGAGGAGTTCCATTTTTGATTTTATCCCGAACAAAAATCGGGAAAATGTGTGAGTGGCACAATCAATTGGTTGGCTTCTTATCAAGGTTGGCCTAGCTCAAGTCCACCCTTTACTGTATCTTTTGTTTTGGGCAATGAGTCTTATGGGAAATTTTTGTTGCCCGATAATGTAGAGGTCAATGACAACTCCTTGAGATCGGATGTGTCAAGAGATTGTTTATGCATGATTTCTAGTCATGATGTTTGGCTTATGAAGGAATATGAAAAAAAAAAAAAGTCTTGGACCAAATTGTTTACTATTTCATACACGCATGTTCCTAGAATGTCGTATTCCTTCACCAAGGTGGTATATGTTTTTGAGGATGGCTAAGTGTTGCTTCAAATTAAAATGACTTTTGTTCGTCCGCAGATGGTATATGATCCAAGGATTGCTACTTTTAAGTTGGTTACATTTCAAAAGAGGTTGCATGGTTCAGTGTTTTTCGACTTAGATGTTTCAAAGTATGGATGCCTAGTAGCTTGCATTGAGAGTTTATTTGGATACGGTGCTATATCACTTCAACATAAGAGGTGTCAATTATATAGATGTGGCTGCCATTTTAGCACTTAGTTTTTCTATTGGACCATCCTTCAGTATTCCAAGAAACTCTTTTTCCAGTTACTCACAAATCACAAAGACCGTTTTATCACTATATCACAACAAGACAATTTTGCATTAAAGCATAAAAAAAAACCGTAACTGAATGGCAATGCATCTTTTTTGTTGATCAGTATGAGAACCTAGCAAACTTCAGTGTACAAGACCTGAGACTTAGGATTAAACAAATGTGGAATACTAAGAAACTTGGTACTGTGGATGGTATTTCTATGTTTCTTCAGATTCATCCTTTTTCTTCATACAGTGTATTTTCTCTGATTTATTTTCTACAGTGTATTTTGACTAACCTTTATTTCCAAGTTTAGCTACAACAGTGCATGAAAGATTAATTTGTTATTTGTGATTTGTTCTCTTTAATAGGCAGTGGAATTAAGGGATATTCCACCCGAAAACAACGCGGAAAGCTCTTATTACGCAAAATAAATGAGCGGTAGAATATTTCAGATATGAAAATTACAATTGTCTACTAGATTATAAAAAGTATATAACTACTTCCAAGAATTAAGGACAATCTCCGTCATACATATATTAAAATTTAGAGATTTATTTAGTGATGGAACTTGCAATAAAATTAAAAAGGTGGGATTGAAATGAATGATTTGATTTTGAAAGGCCATTTTTTTTCATTGTGATACAACACAATTCTACTTTGTTTAATATTATTTTGAGCCAAAGGTGGCATTGTTATTAGAAATCTCTCTCTCAAATTCATCTAGAAACAAAAAATAATCTAATATTTTATTTATTTTGGTAATCATACTTTTCATTCTATCAAAAACATGCATACTACATTGTTTCCTTTATTGATAGGTAGTTTTTCAACTCACAATGTACTAATAGATTATAGAACCATATCCCTTGATGCTCATACTACAAACCGCTGCATTTGTTGGAGACAGAGGATAAAAGGTAAATGGAATCTCTATTTGAAGTAATGTTTCATTTCTTAATGCAGTACCTTTCAATACAATGAGCCACAATCTATACTGGTGCATAGAAAATTCTAGTGGATAAGTGAAACATCTAGCAATATTAAATGACTCTCTCTAGAACTTACAGATACGTGAATGTAATTCTAGATACATTAAGGAACCTAGGAATATGAAACATTGCAAATTATCATTTTAACACCCCCTCTTAATTTGTAATTTTCATGATATGTTTGAATTGTTCAAGCTTCTCAAGTGATACTGCTTTGGTAAGAACATCTGCTGGCTGCTCTGTGGTCTTGATGTACTCTAAGTAGATTTCCTTCTTTTGAACCATATCACGAATGTAGTTGTGGCGCAACTCAATATGCTTAGATCTTCCATGAAAAACTGGATTTTTTTACATGGAAATTGCTTATTGGTTATCACAGAAAATAGGAGTTGAATCTTCTACCTTTTGCTGCAAGTCAATCAAAATTCTTCTCAACCAAACAGCTTCGCCTGTAGCTTCATTCGCTGAGATATATTCAGCCTCTGCTGAAGACAGAGCAACTGAGTTTTGCTTTTTAGAACTCCATGAAATAGCGTTGGATCCTAGACAAAAAACATAGGCTGAAGTACTTTTTCTATCATTAAAACTATCAGCCCAATCACTATCAGTGTAGCCAACTAATTTGTTATTTTCTTCCTTCACATACTTGATTCCAAGCTTCTTGGTGCCTTGGAGATAGCGCAAAATCCTCTTTGCTGCTGCAAAATGAAGCTTACTCGGTTCATTCATAAATCTAGTAACCAAACTAACCGAATGTACTATGTCTGGCCTTGTATTTGTGAGATAAATCAAGGAACCAACAAGGCTTCTATAGACTTTTGGATTTGACTTTTCTGCACCATCATTCGGCTGCAATTTTTCATTCAATGCCATGGGGGTTGAGACTGGTTTGCAACTCTCCAATCTGAATTTTTTAAGCAAATCATGAATGTATTTTTCTTGCGCGATAAAAATCTCGCTCTTTGTTTGCTTCACTTGAATTCCAAGAAAATACCTCATCAATCCAAGATCTGTCATCTCATATCCTTTCATCATTGCTTCCTTGAATGATTGTACCATATTAAGATTAATTTGTTCCTGCATAAATTAAATCATCAACATAGAGACAAACCATCAAGAAATTAGCACCATTTCTTTTCACATATAGAGATGGTTCGGATGGACTTTTCAGAAATCCGTTTTGCAAGAAGTAAGTATCAACTTTGCTGTTCCACGCCCTCGGCGCTTGTTTCAGACCGTAAAGAGCTTTGTGTAGCTTGTAGACTTTTCCTTCTTTTCCTTTTGCTTCAAAACCTTTAGGCTGCTTAACATAAACTTCTTCTTCTAGTTCTCCATTAAGAAAAGCTGATTTAACATCAAGTTGAAAAACTTGCAATTCTAATTGAGCTACCAAAGCAAGGATTGTTCTGATTGTCTCCATACGTGCTACGGGAGCGAAAGTTTCATTAAAATCCACACCAGGCTGTTGTGAATACCCTTTCGCCACTAACCGCGCTTTATACTTTTGTACACTTCCATCTTCATTATACTTGGTCTTATAGACCCACTTCAAACCAATTGCATCTTTTCCTATTGGAAGATCTACAAGCTGCCACGTACGATTCTTTTCAATGATCAGCATTTCCTCATTCATGGCTTCCGTCCATACTTCTTCTTTTATTGCCTCTTCAAAGCATTGTGTCTCATGTGCAAGAAATGCAACATTACATGATTGGAGAATTTCTTCCAAAGAACGAAACTTTCTTGGTGGAGTTTCTGAATCAGAATCATCCTCAAGAGAATTACTCCTTGATGGACCAGCAACATCAAGAGGTGGCTGCTTGAGTTCAATAGGCACCATAGGTGTTTGCACAACATCTTCAGCTTCCCATTTCCATGCGGCATTTTCAATAAAAATTACATCTCTTGAAATTACCAATTGACTAGTTGTTGGATTAATAAGACGACATCCTTTTGATTCATCACTATATCCAACAAAAATAAGCTTTTCACCTTTTTCATCAAATTTTTCTCTACTTTGAGCAGGAACAAGAGAATATGCAATACATCCAAAGACTTTAAGTTGACTTACAACTGGTTTTCTTCCATGCCATGCCTCGAAAGGAGTTTTATCTTGAACTGCCTTTGTAGGGGATCGATTGAGGATGTAAGCAGCATTATTAACAGCTTCATCCCATAAATTATTTGGAAGCTCTTTACCTTTTAGCATGCTTCTAGCCATTTCAACAGTTGTTCTATTTTTCCTTTCCGCCACACCATTTTGTTGTGGCGTGTGAAAGTTGCCTATGAATACATTGTTCTTTACAATAATTGAGAAATGGCTTGTAGATAAATTCTCCTCCTCTGTCGGTTCTGAGAGTCTTTAACTTGTAGCCACTTTGATTTTCATCAAGGGCTTTAAAATGCAAGAACTTGGTAAAAGCTTCTGATTTCTGATCAAGAAAATAAATCCATATCATTCTAGTGTAACCATCAACAAAGAGCAGAAAATACCTCTTGTTTCCAAGAGATGGAGTTCTAGCAGGTCCGCAAATATCTGCATGTACTAGTTCAAGAGGGGATTGAGCTCTCCATGATGATTTTGGAAACGGAAGACGATGCATTTTTCCATATATGCAACCTTCACAAAATTCATTATCCATCTTGATTTCGGGAAGCCCAACAACCATATTCCTTTGTTTAAAGAGTTGCAAACCTTTGATGTTCAAGTGTCCGTATCTCAAATGCCAAAGATAAGAGTCATCAGAACTTTTACTGCAAAATGCAGCAGGCTGGAACGACTTCATGTTGAGGGGAAAAAGATTACTAGGAGTCTGCAACACTGTGACAATATGCTCTCCTGATTTTTTTTGTCAAAAATCTCACATTTATCATCATCAAAAATCAGCCTATAACCTCTTTTCATTATCTGTCCAACACTTAAGAGATTTTGTGAAATATTAGGAGAATAATGGACATCATGAATGAATTGTTTGCTACCTTCAGTAGTATGAACTACTACAATGCCTTTTCCTTCAATTTTCACATGTTTTCCGTCACCAAGTTCAACATGAGAATAATAGTTTTTATTTAGCCCTTCAAATATGTTTTAGTTCCCTGTTACATGATTGCTATAACCACTATCCAAAAACCATATGCCACCAAATTTTTGATCATTAATCATAGTAGAGAATAATTTATTTGCGTCATCTTCTGCAGAAAAATTAACTCCCTTCATTCTTTCATCACCTTCTTTCTTCTTATGGCAACAATCTCTATCACAATGATTAGGAATGTTGCATCTAGTACATCTAAAACAACAATCTTTTGATTCATGTCCGGGTTTTTTGCAAATAAGACAACATGAATTAGAATTACCTTGTCTCCTTTCTCCTCTGCCTCTGCCTCTATTTCCATAATGTCTTCCATGTCCTCTATTAGTAGTTTGTCTATGAAATGAGTCCCATCTTCCTTCTTGTTGCGAGTTGGAACTCCTGATATTCATCTTTTCTTGAAAAAGATTCTCCAATGGCTGATTGTTGTATCTATTCACTCTTTGTTCATGTGCTTCCAAGGAACCCATGAGTTCATATTGTGTTACTTTTGCAAGGTCATTTGATTCTTCAATAACAGCAACAACATGCTCAAATTTTTAAGGGAGGCTTCGCAATATTTTCTCGACTACTTTCTTTTTTGGAACTTCATCTCCAAAAATTTTAATTTGATTTCCAATCTCAGTAGCTCTGATACCAAAACTGTTGGAGACAGAGGATAAAAGGTAAATGGAATCTCTATTTGAAGTAATGTTTAATTTCTTAATGCAGTACCTTTCAATACAGTGAGCCACAATTTATACTGGTGCATAGAAAATTCAAGTGGATAAGTGAAACATCTAGCAGTATTAAATGAATCTCTCTAGAACTTACAGATACATGAATGTAATTCTAGATACATTAAGAAACCTAGGAATATGAAACATTGCAAATTATCATTTTAACAGCATTTGTGGCTAAATGTCTCAAAATGGAACTGATGGTAGGCGATGAAGCTGACATTGTGTTTCTGGGATGGAGCATTGGAAAACATCTTGTCAAACTTCTGCAAGCATGCATCAAAGACTCGAAATGATACATTCATTCTCAAGATTTTAATTTAAAATTAACACCAACTAAATACATATTAATAAACACAAGTTTTAAAGTTGGATACATAACTCTATAATGTAAAAAAGGGCCACAAGATACCACTGATTATATACACAAAGTGGCCCTTAACAACGCCTTATGTAACTTTTGTGTTCTAAGTAGAATTTTCATCGGCATCTTACGATAGAAAAATTCATATTTTTCATTGAACTTTTTAATTTCATATATATTTGCCGACATTGACCGATCAAAGACTTCTAATATAATAATATAAATAGCCCTCACTAAAGTTGAACACTAACTAACATAGTTAAAATGGGTTGGGTGAAAGGTTTAATCGAACTATTTTGCTGTGGCATACCAGCAGTAGTTCTCTGCCTTGCAATACCAGAGGTAGCACAAAAACTGTCGAAAGCCTCATTGCAAATTTCAAGGCTATTATTGATTCTCAACCTCTTGACCTTCTTGCCAGTCTGATTTTCGACCAGAGTCTTCCAACTTTTGAAATTTTCAAAAGTCTCATCCTTAGTCTTCTGGATGAATATTTCCTGGATAAATCATCAACTATGGATAGAAAATACTTTGCTCCTGAATGTGATGGACACCTTGCAGACCCCCAAAGATCAGCATGGATGTAATCAAGGGATCCATGTGTTCTTTGTTTGCCTTTGTTGAACTTCACTCTGCAAGATTTTCCAAGTACACAAGGTTCACAAAACTTCAACTTTTCGACTCTAACTCCACCAAGCAGATTTTGTTTCCCTAATTTGACCAGACCGCTTTGACTGACATGGCCCAATCTCATGTGAAGAATTTTCCCTTTGGAGAGAGTCAGATGCATGTTGATTAGTGATGGACTAAAGAAGGTGTTTTGGGCTGAGGCTGTTTCGACAGCAACATATCTGATAAACAGATTTCATTCGACAGCATTAGATATGAAGACACCAGAAGAAGTTTGGTCGGGACATCCACCACATCTCGACAGACTGAGAGTATTTGGTTGTGTAGCCTATGCTCGAATTAGGCAAGACAAGGTCGAACCTAGAGCTCTTAAATGCATGTTCTTGGATACCCTGAAGGAGTCAAAGCTTATAGGTTATGGTGCCTAGAGCCAGATCACAGGAGGTGTATCACCAGTCGAGATGTAGTTTTCAATGAAGCTGAAATGGCTTTTAAGAAAACTAATGATGTTAATCGAAGTACAGAAACATATGACGAAGAGCTGGAACAGGTAAAGATTCCTGTTGAGGTGGAGCATGTTGATGCTGAATTGCATATCCTAAATGAAGTCGAAGAAGAAGAAGAAGAAGAAGATGCTGAGGATGTTGAGGAAACTGTTGATGACTACCTATTGTCTAGAGATAGGTCGAGAAGAGTCATCAAGGAACCTCAAAGACTTGGGTATGCAGATCTTATAGCTTATGATTTAATCTCTACAAGTGAGGTTCTAGACAAAGAACCTAGAGATTATAAGGAAGTTATGAGGAATCAATATAGGACTGAATGGTTGAAGGCCATGAATGATGATATGAAATCTCTTCATGATAATCACACTTGGGAATTGATCAAGAAACCTGCTGGGGTGAGGTTAGTCAGTTGTAAATGGATTCTCAAAGTTAAGGAAGGAATCGAAGGAGTGGTGTCGAAAAGATACAAGGCAAGGTTGGTCGCAAGGGGTTTCACTCAGAAAGAATTTGTCGACTTCAATAATGTGTTTTCTTCTGTTGTGAAGCATAGGTCCATTCGAATGTTGCTTTCCATGGTGGCGCAGTTCGATCTTGAACTGGAACAGGTGGATGTGAAGATTGCGTTCTTGTATGGTGATCTAGATGAAACAATCCTGATGAGGCAACCTGAAGTGTATGTCGAAAAGGGGAAGGAAGAATATGTGTGCCTGCTGAAGAGATCTTTATATGGGCTGAAACAATCTCCTCGACGGTGGTATAGGAGATTCGACAAGTTCATGGCACACATAAGTTTCATTAGAAGTCAGTTCGACCATTGTGTTTACTTCAAATTTCTACCTGGTAATTCATTTGTTATTTTGTTGCTTTATCTGGATGATATTCTCATAGCAAGCAACAATGTCGAAGATGTAAAGAGGATGAAGGATGAACTCAATAAAGAGTTCGATATGAAGGATCTGGGAGATGCTTCTAGGATTCTTGGAATTGACATTCGAAGAGATCGAAAGAAGTAGAAGTTATGCTTTTCTCAAGAGGCATATCTTCGAAAGATTCTCGAAAATTTTGGTATATCGAATTCGAAGCCAGTTGTGACTCCGACAAACCCTTAATTCAAGCTGAGTATTGATCAGTTTCCTAGTATTGATGTCGAAAGATCCTATATGAATAGCATCCCAGATGCTATTATAGTTTGTTCTTTGATGTATGTTATGGTATGTACTAGACCAGACATTGCATATGCAGTAAGTCTTGTAAGCAGGTACATGGCGAATCCTAGAAAGGCTCACTAGCAAGCATTGAAGTGGATTTTAAGGTACATAAATGGATCTCTAAACAGAGTTCTAATTTATGGTGGAGCCTTGGGTGAAAAATAGTAAAGCAGTAATCGAAGGATATGTCGACTATGATTATGTAGTTTCTATGGATTCTATAAAATCTATTTCAGGATATGTATTCACTATGTTTGGCACAACAATTAGTTAGAAAGCAACACTTCAGAAGGTTGTTGCTTTATCAACCACTGAAACACTGTATATTGCCCTAACTAAAGCTGTGAAAGAAGCATTGTGGCTTGAAGGTTTTGCAAAGGAGCTGAAACTTCAAGGTGAAGGTATCATTGTTAAATGTGATAGTCAAAGTGAAATACACCTGTCGAAGAACTCAGCCAATCATGAGCGAACTAGGCACATAGATGTGAGGTTGCATTTCGTCATAGGAGTAATTGAGTGTGGAGAAGTCCAAGTATTGAAGTTTTCGACAGATCACAATGCTGCTGATATGATCACCAAGTCATTGCCAAGTTGCAAGTTTTTCTACTGTATGCAGTTGATAAAATTGTATGAAGAAAGCTAGTTTGTTCCCTTGATGTTGTAGAGTTAGGTCCAAGGTTGAGATTTGTGAGATATTGGATTGAACTCTAGTATGGTCGAAGGGTAGCTTATTGGTTCAACGGGATTAAGCATGAAGTCGAAGTTTGTTCACATGCTGGTGTCGAAGATGCTAGGGTTGTTAGCATGTTAAATTAGGTTTTAGTGTTTAAACCCTAATTTGTTAAGTTAGCTTGTTTATTAAGTTGGCTTGCATAATGGGCCTTGGGGAAAAAGCCCATTAGTTAGTATGTTAGGTTTTATTATAAATAACATACTAGTCTTTCATCATTGCATACTGCAAATCCTAATTTAGGGTGAGAGGGTTATTTGTTATTCTGGTAACACTTGTAATCTTGTTTCAAAGAGAAAGTAAGAGAATAGCAGTTAATAACCAATTCTTGTGTTCTTCTTCTTCCTTGTTCTTTATTGTTCCCTTGTTTTATATTGTGTTCTTGGCATCGAATTTACAACATAATCTAACATAGATCGCCAACTTACTGGAGCATCGTGTATTTGAACACATAACTAGTAGTAGATCATTGTCTATATAGAACACCAGCATAATCCGAAGCAACAAATCCACTTATTTGACATGTATCTCCACCAAAACAAAACCAGTGGTAATGGTACCTTTAAAGTACCTCAAAATCCATTTTAATGCTTCCTAGAGCGCCTTTCTTGGATTCGCCATGAATCTACTGACAACACTTACAACTTGTGAAATATTTGGGTTGTACACACCATAGCGTATATCGAACTGCCAACTGCACTAGCATAAGGTACATTTTTCATGTTTGACTTATCTTCTGCTATAGTGGGAGACTGATTACCAAAAATCCTGAAATGTGGAGCTAATGGAGTAACCACTAACTTAGTACCTTTCATTCAAAACTTTTTAACAACCTGCTCTAAATAGCCTTTTTAATTCAAGAACAGATTTCAGTTATTCCGCTGACTTCTAATCTCTATATCTAGTATTTTCTTTACAATGCCAAAATTCTTCGTCTCAAACTCTTTACTAAGTTTAGTCTTCAGCCTGTCTATCTCCACCTTGTTTTTTATGTAATAAGCATGTCACCTCCCATGTCTTGTTATTTTTAAGAGGTTGCATCTCTTCCTCCATAGCAACCAACCAACTCTTTCTATCCTTATCTTTGACAGCTTGTTTGAAGGTGACCGGCTCATCATCTTTAACTGAAAGTGCCGGCTCATCATCTTTAACTGAAAGTGCATATTTCACCAAGTTTACCTGCCCATAATACTTCAGAGGTTTGTCCGACCATAACTTCTGAGCAACTTTATATTTCCTCTTTGGTCTAGTGACATCAAAAAATTCTTGATGTTGTTGTTGTAACACAAATGTATTTTCCTGCTGAACCTCCTTATGATCATCCATCCTCTTCCTCGTCTTCACTAGAGATTGAGTTTCTTCACCTGACCACGACTAGAATCTGGTTTGTCTTCATATTCTATCTCAATAACTTGCTTATTTGATATCGTCACATCACCATCATTATGTTTCACAACTTATGACAATGCTACCTAGATTTTTCGTCAAATGTAACATCCCTGCTGATCACAAACATAGAATACTCTATACTCCAAAGACGATAGCATATGGCTCCTTTAGCATCTCCTGAAAAGATAGCTTTCATTGCTCTATTATCAACTTTGTTATCTTTAACAAGATAATAAGCTGTGCATCCAAATACTTTTAGTATGTCATAATCCGCTTGTTCACCTGACCACACATTATAAAGGCGTGGCTCCACCTAAACTAGAATGTGGGGATTTGTTTATTACATAACAAGCTATATAAACCGAATTTGCATACCATTCTCGACCTAACCCATAATTTAAGCGCATACACCCTGCATTCTGAAGAAGTGTACGGTTAAGTCTATCAAAATACTTTTTGTTATGGTGTGTCTCTTACAGTCCAGTGTATAACAATTCCTTCTTGATCATAAAACCTCTTGAAATCTCCTTCTACATACTATGTACCATAATCCGATCGCAGAGTTTTCAAATTTCTACCCATTTTTTTCTCAACCATTTCTAACCAACACTTGAAAATATAAAATACCTCATTATTATACTTAAGAAAATATATCCAAGCATACCTCAAATGATCATCAATATATGTAACAAAGTACCTGGAACCACCCTTAGAAGTAACCGAAGCCGGACCCCATACATCAGTATGCATATTGTCTAATATCCCACTACTTTTCTGCTTGCTAAAAGAAAACCTTAACCTATGTGCTTTTCCATACATAGAATGTTCACAAAACTCCATGTATGGCTTTTAATTTTTTTAGCAAACCTTTCTCACCAAGCAGTGATAGACCCTTTATAGACATATATGCCCAAGGCGCATATGCCACATGACAGTTTCCCTCATAAGAGGATAAAGATTCATGTGATGAGCCCCCTTCATCATAACCAACGAGCCATGAACAACCTTAAAGACTCCATTTTCCAAAATTATTTTGCATCCATTTTCTTCGAATACACCGAGAGAAATAAGGTTTTTCCACAAATTATGGACATGTTCCATGTTCCTCAAAGTCCTTACTTCTCCATCTTGCATCTTGATTTGTATTGTACCATACCCCATAATTTTACAAGCATGGTTGTTCCCCAATAGAACACTTCCAACATCTATACTTTGGTAGGTAGTAAACCACTTCCTATTTAAGCACATATGGTGTGAGGCTTCTGAATCAAGCATATTCATACATGAAATATCATGGTCTTTCTCTGAGACAGAGAAACAATCATCCTCATCATTAGAGAATAACTCACCTCCAACAAATCTTGTTATTTTCCTTTGGAGTTACTTCCATTGTCGGTCTTCTTATTCTAAAATAGTACCCTCTTATTTGGACAATTTTCTTTAAAATGTCAAAGCTCGCCACATTTAAAACATGACCTTTCCAAAAGAGCTTTAGATTTTGGTTTATACTTTCTTTCCCTGCTTTGTCCTCTTTCACTGGTCCTCCCTCTAGTAGAAAAAAATCCTTGAGCTTGTTCCCTATGTTCTCTTCCACTGATTTACATCCAACTTGAAACAAACTTTAGAAGATCATCTTCTATTAACGATGTTCTAATCTCATCCATGAATAGAGTATCACCCACAACCATTAATGTTTGAACTAGATTTTCACACTTTTTGGTCAATGAAAGATGCAATATAAGTGTTTGGTCTTCATCATCAATATTAGCTCCTATATCCTTTAAGTCAGATATAATCCTTTCAAACTTGTTGAGATAATGTCATATTGAGGTGTCTTTCTCCATCTCGTATGTATACAATATGGATTTTAAATAAATCCGATTTGTCATTGTTTTCACCATAAAATTATTCTCTAACTTTGCCCATACGCCAGAAGTCATTGACTATTCATTTACCAAGAATGCAATATCCCTCTCAAGACATAAGATAAATGATACTCGTGTTTCGAGGTCTAAATCTTCCTAATCCCCATCCTTCATTTTCACGGGTTTTTGTTCTTTCACCACAAATTCCTTATGCAACTTTGGTGATTATAAGAAGATTTTTCATTTGCATCCTCCAATAGGAAAAATCAGTTTTTCCATTGAACTTTTCTATTTCATATTTTTTGACCTTGACCGGCTCACTAGAAAAAGCCATTTTTTGCTCAGATGCCAATTGTTGGAAGCATCGGAAAAAATATAGACTTTCAATAGAATAATATAAATAGGCCTCACTAAAGTTGAACACGAAATAACGTAGATAGAACAATAAACTTGTATGAAGAAATAAAATGTCTAAGAAGAAAGATGAACTTCTTATTAATAAACTCACTTTGTTACACTTTATCTGTTCTTGTTGTGATATCTAAACTACAAAACTTCTGAACATTTTATAGTAACATACATGCTAAAATTTGAGAGAAGAATACCTTAAAATATTATAAACCTTTCATGTGCTCTCCTTCCTATAATTACTCTTATTCCAAAGTAAACTTCTTTTTGCATTATTATTTGCACTTTCCATCTTTAGAATATTTCATATTTAGTAAACACTAAATATTTCACTTATTCTCACAAATCAAGTAAATATAATTTAAAAGAGTTTACTCTTTACTTGATTTGTAAGAATATGTGAATTATTTTGTGTTTACTAAATATGGAATAATCTAAAGATGAAAAATGCAAATAATAATGCAAAAGAAAGTTTACTCTGGACTAAGAGTAATAATAGGAAGGAGAGTACATGAGAGGTTTATAATTTTTTTTGAAAATAATTATTTATATATAACCAAAAAACAGTTTGTACAAGCGACCCATAGGGTCCAACTAAAAACACTTAGTAAATCACCCTAAGGCATGATTATCTGAGCTATGTATTTTCTAAGGTTTGGTTACATCCAAACTCTATTAACTATAATTTCTATGATTCTTCTTTCTATATCTATATCTATCTACTTTCTACTATATGCAAAAATACTATCATTTCTATATTTCCAAATCTCATAGGAAGTCTCTGCCACAACAACCTTGATGATTTTTGCATTCCAGCTCTTGTTCTTGCTATTCGCAATCACCCAGTTCATTCATGTGCCCAACCTTGTGGGTTCTGATCCACATTCATCCATTTCAATACATTCCTCCATATGTTCTTAGTGACCCTGCACTCAAAGAAAAGATGTTGGAGAGTTTCCACATCATCACAAAAAATACAGTCTTCATTTGTCAGCATCCCGATTTTTCTCAATCTAGCCTTGGTAGCAAGACTATCATGGCAAGCTAACCACAAGGTAAAGAGAGCTCTTGGCCTAGATGCATTATCATAAAACACTCTTCTCCACGACACTTTCTGATGCTGCTCCAGAAAGTTGTAGTAAAAGTTTCTCATGCCAAACATCCCATTATGTACCAAGTCCTTCCAGGGTTGCATCTCTCTCACTTGATCCCTCTGTTGCAAAATATTTTTCAGAATCCATGAGCAACGCTTCTTGATGGGAACTGTCATTACATCCTCTTCTTTAACATAATATGTATGTACCCAACGAATCCAAAGAGAGTCATTCTTTTGCTGCAAGTTCCAAAGAATCTTCGTGGTACAAGCTTTACTCCATTCACCAATAGCAATAATGTTTAGCCCCCCTTGTGCCTTAGGTGCACACACTTTACTCCAAGCCACCAGGCTTTTTCTGGTGATGATTCTCTTACCTGTCCACAAAAAGGTTCTGCACAGAGCCTCAAGATTTTTAGTAACTCCTTTGGGTAATGGAATACACTGCACCTAATAATTGATTGTACCAAACACAACACTTTTAATCAGTTGGGTCTTCCCTGCATAGCTCAACAGGCTGGCACTCCAGTGGGTAATTCTGGCTCCTATCCTTTCCACCAAAACATCACATTGACTGTTGGTCAATTTCATGCTGGTTAGAGGTATCCCCATATACCTAAAGGGTAAGGGGCCACATGAGAGGTTTATAATTGTTTGAAGTACTGATCACTCAATTTTTAGCATGTGCGTTACTATAAAATGTTCATATGTTTTGTAATTTAGATATTACAACAAAAACAAATAGATTATAACTAAGTGAGGTTATTAATGTGAAGTTCATATTTCTTCTTAAGCATTTTATTTCTTCATACAAGTTTATTGTTCTAGCTACGTTATTTTGTGTTCAACTTTTGTAAGGATTATTTATATTATTCTATTAGAAGTCTATAATTTTTCTGTTGCTTCCAACAATTGGCATCACAGCCAAAAATGGATTCTTCTAGTGTATCGGTCAATGTCCGCAAATATGAATTTTAAAAGTTCAATGAAATGTTTTTTTTCTTCCGATTGGAAGATGCAGATGAAAAATCCGCTTATATCTTAGAAATTGCATAAGGCGTTAGCGGGGAAAGAATAAAAACATGTAAAAATGAAGGATGAAGGATGAAGATTGGGAAGATTAAGATCTCGAAGCACGATAATCAATAATTTTATGTCTTGAGAGGGAAGTTTCATTTTTGGTGAATGAAGAATCAACGGTTGCTGGCATGTGGGCAAAATTAGAGAATAACTTTATGGTGAAAACTCTAACAAATCGGATCTATTTAAAATCTAGATTATATACATGCAAGATGGTTGAAGATACCTCAATTCAAGATTATGGCAACAAGTTTGATCGAAATATATCTGACTTAAAGGATATAGGAGTTAAGATTGATGACGAAAGTATGTAAATCTAGTTCAAACATTGATGATTGTGGGTGATACTCTAACCATGGATGAGACTAGAACATCGTTATTAGTGGATGATCTTCGAAAGGTTGCTACGAGTGGGATGTCTAGCAGTGAAAGAAAAAATAGGGAACAACCTCGAGAATCATTTTCTACTAGATGGAGGACCAGTGAAAGACGATAAGGCATGGGAAGGAAAACTAGATAAAAATCTAGAGCTCCTATGGAAAGAAAATGTTTTAAATGTGATGAGCTTGGAAATTTTAAAGCAAATTGTCCAAATAAGAGGGTATTATTTCAGAATACGCATACCAAAAATGCCAACTACTCCAAAGCCAAACAACAATATTTGTTAAAGCCGATATATGTAATTTTTTTTTTGTTTTTGGAGCAAATAAGAATAATTTTATTCCAAAAAATAGACGATTCATACAGGCCGATCAAGAAATGATCCAGGCATCAAAACAGACAAAGAATTCAAACACCTAAAAACCAACTAAGTATCAAGGAAGTTGCAATAGGCTGCCAGCTTTGGATTCCTCTCAGTTCTCCACTTAATACTTTGAATGATGCTTTGGCTGGACAGGTTCACATTGTTGTTCTCTTTGAAAATCCTCTGGTTTCTTACCATCCATACAGCATACACAACTTCGGCAATGGCAATCTTCAGCATCTTGCTTTGACATTTTTTCCTGCTAGCCACTTTGCAGATCCAATCGATTTCCAACTCCCACTTTTGAGGCCAGTGGTCAATCTTTAGCCATTTCAGTCTCTGAATCCAGATGCTCCTAGTATACCTGCAATCAAAATATAGATGTTGGCAGCTTTCATCCCCTTCACAGTAACTGCATTTGCCATCAGTATGCACCCCAATTTTATGCAGCCTATCCTTTGTCATCAATCTGTTTCTACAAACCAGCCAAAGAATAAACACAGCTCTTGGTCTGGCCCCATTACCAAAAAACAGTCTTCTCCAAGGAACAATAGGCTTGGTTCCTTGTAACTCTTTATACATCCTCTTAGTTTTATACTTTTGTTGCAACTCAGCCTCCTTCCAAGCCTCAGTCATTCGCAGACTGATACCGGATTTGAACATACTTTTCCGATATATGATATTCGATCCTTACAAACTATATATATATATATATATAGTTTGAGTATGATTTATGCAAATTTGAGAAACGATTCCTAAAAAACTGTGTACAACAATTTGTTTTCTTTTACAATAGTATCCTTTATTTTTCCTATAAAAAGTTAGTTTGATTGTTGAACCTTTCCACTAGAAGGTACACATAATCGAACCTATTTGAAAATCCTCACATTGATGCAGATATTCACTTTATCACCATGTTTGATTTTGTCTATAATTCTTGTACAGCTAATTACAAGGTTGTTGTCATTTTTTCCCTACATGATAAGAGAGAGTAGTGGTAACTATGCCTGCAACTCTGCATTGAAGGTTCTTTCTTTGGGTACCAATGTTTGGAAATGTATTGAGGAGTTCCCTTTTAAGCAGTGTTCCTATTGAGAATATTTGCGAATGGAAAAATTAATTGGCAGGCCTCTCTTGATGGGTTCCAAAAAAGTCCAAGGTTTATTGTTTCTTTTCATTTGGGAGAAGGTTCTTGTAAAAATGTTTTGCTACCTAATGGGGTGCATGCAAGTAAATTGACCTTGGGTGTGTTAAGAAGTTGCCTCTGTATAATTTCAAGTAATGATCTTTGGGTCATGATGGAATATGGAAATAAAGAGTTTTGGAATAAATTATTCACTATTTCTTACATGCGAGATTCTAGTAATTTTCTTCTTACCTCGCTCTTGAAGAAAATATATAATGAATTTAAACTCGATGAGTTAAGAAAAACAACTTTCGACATAACCCTTCTAGTTCCAAGTTTATCCTACATAATGGGTAAACATTTTCGTAATTAATATCAAATTTATCTGTGCACCATTTAATTTCCAAATTTTTAAATGTGTATATACATCCATTTTATGTAGAGTTAAACTTGCACAAGGATAGTAATGCTTCTTTTTGCCTTTCCTATAATCTCAAATTAAATTATTTGTATACTTTTTCCCTATATATGATGTGAAGCACCATTCATTTTGCAATTGTAAGAGAAGTTTGATGGCCATTGACCTTGAATCTTCACGTCCTTGTATTATGAGTAATAGCACAAACAAATAAGTGCACACATGGTGTCCTTTTTCATCCCCAACCTTCAAATTTTCCAAAGTAATCTCCAAATTTTTATAATTTTTCAATCTGTTTTCCAACATTTCTATTGAGTCTCTTAATATGATTTCACTGTTTTGACTCTCTTGCAGTCTTTTTTCAAAATTTAGTTGGGCTTTATCATGAGTATAATTTACCACTCATTGATAAAAATGAAAATCATCTACGACATTAACATCATTTAACACCTCTTTTTCTTCTCCTAAATTATAAAGGATATTGCATGTTGCCTTAAAATTTAACTAGTAAAAAAATGGAATGAGAAGTAACTGGGCTTATTATATTCATCTGAATTTCTTTTGGAATATCTTCCACAATAAACGTTGTTAAGATAATAGAATAAAAGCACTTCTATAAATTTATTTCGTTTTTGAAGCCTTATGTTCAATTAAATACAATTATCCTTTTTTATTTGTAGTGAACAATTGTGTGTGAATATGTCGTGAAAGATTTGATAGTTGAAGAATATGTTGAGATATCGAAAATGAAAAAAAAAAGATCATTGTATTAATTGGACATAAGGCTTCAAAAACAAACAAAAAAATTATAAAATTATTTTGTTCTATTATCTTAAAAATGTCTATTGTGGAAGGTATTCCAAAGGAAATTCATATGATTAAAATGTGCATGGTTGCTTCTTAATTCGTTTTTTACTTGTTAAATTTTAAGGCAACGTGTAAGACCCTTTATAACGTAGGAGAAAAACAAGAAGTTTACAATTATGTTAATGTCATAAATGATGTTAATTTGTATAAATTAATGGTAAATTATATTCATGATGAAGCCAAACTAAATTTTGAAGAAAGAATGCAAGAGAGTCAAAATAGTGAAATCATATTGAAAAATTTAAAGACTCAATAGTAATATTGAAAAATATTGGGAAAAATTATCAAAATTTGGAGAATACTTTGAAAAATTAAAGGTTTAGGTTGAAAAGGGAGACCACGTGTGCACTTATTTGTTTGTGGTATTACTCATAATATAAGGACATGAAGATTTAAGGCCAATGGCCATTAAACTTCTCTTAAAATTGCAAAAAGAATGGTGTTTGACATCGGAATAGAGAATACAAATACTTTAATCTGAGGTATATAGGATTAAGGAAAAGGCAAGAAGAAACATTACCATCCTTGATAAAGTCTAAGTCTACATGCACTGGATGTAAATACACATTTAACAATTTGAAAATTAAATCGTGCACAGATAAATTTGATATTAATTACAGGGAATTTTAACCATTATGTATGATAAACATGGAACTATAAGGGTTATGTCGAAAGTTATTTTGCTTAATTCATCGAGTTAAAATTCATCGTATATTTTCTTCACGTAAGTGAAATTACACGGCAGAATGTTTTATTTGTAACATTTGATTAGTAACCGTTCCTCCAGAACACTTTAGATTACTTCCCGGAAGAAGATTCTGTCGAAGTCACACATGATTTTGTAAGTGATAGCTTTAGATATTTGAGTAGTGCAAGCTCAAGATAGAGTGCATCTTGCTTATCCCTCGGTCAAGAGCCCTATTTATAGCTGTTGGAGCAATAATCATCCTCATAAATGGAGGAACTTTGGATTTCCTCCACTACGGGTGAACTACTGTAACTCCCACCGTCTGGCTCTTAAAGGCTTGTAACTTCCATAACAGTGGAGTCTCTTCGTGTGTGGGTGGCGGTTACGGCCGATTGGGACAAAACGGTTCCAGGCCTACTTGTGACCCAGTCTACCGACCTACAAAACTCATCGTGGCCAGGCTAAGGAATCTAACCGTGTTGGATATCTTCTCCAAGCTGTGAGTTCCCGCCGAGAAGACCCGACTAGGTTTTTTAAGATTTAAACCTAATCTTTATCTTGTACTTACTTCCTCCTTCAAGTGCCGGCTTCTCTGACCGGCCCAAACTCTTCCAAATGTGTATAGTAACATATTTCAATAATTGTGTCATTATTATCAAAAAAAAATTCCAAATACTATTAGTAGTGTTATTGTTGCAATAATTTTCTAATTCGATAGGGCAGTATTTTAGCGGTAAAAACTTGTCTTATTCTGTCATTTTAAAATTTTACAAAAGTTTCATTTTTTTTTAAATTAGGTAATTATGTAATATATTTTTAATGAGAATTAAAATTTAGTAATTCAAAGTTAATTATACCATATAAGAAAAATACTACGTCTGGCGATTTATGGTGATGGAAAAGCGATTTCTGGTGAGCTTCTCCTCGTAACATTCAATAATTAAATAATTTAATGAGATTGTTTAAACATATAATCCTTGGATTAGGAAACAAAATTTGCGAGAGCACAATGGTATGAAGTTTAACTAGGTTTGACGATTTCCAAGGAAAATGGGAGCCAACTAAGGGGACAATACACATGAGACAAACCCTAAGGGGAAACATCAGCAACCTTGGAACTAATCAAAAAAGTTATGAAGAAGCATGAAACCAATAATAGAAGAAAATTGAGAGGAGCTTCTTGAAGAACAACAAGAAGTATTATCAAAGATAATCGTTATCCTTCTAATGGAATTGAAATAGATTATGTGAGATATTGGATCGAACTCTAGTATGGTCGAAAGGTAGCTTCTTGGTTCGATAGGATTGAGCATGAAGTCGAAGGTTGTTCACATGCTTGTGTCGAAGATGCTAGGGTTGTTAGCATGTTAAATTAGGTTTTAGTATTTAAACCCTAATTTGTTAAGTTAGCTTGTTTATTAAGTTGGCTTGTATAATGGGTCTTGTGGAAAAAAGCCCATTAGTTAGTATGTTAGGTTTTATTATAAATAGCATACTAGTCTCTCATCATTGCTAAGCTGCAAATCCTAATTTAGGGTGAGAGAGGTTATTTGTTATTCTTGTAAACTTGTAATCTTGTTTTAAGAGAAAGTGAAAGAATAGCAGTTATAACCAATTCTTGTGTTCTTATTCTCTTCCCTAATTCCCTATTATACTTTGTTATTGGTATCGTTTTTCACAACAAATTGGTGCGGTGAGCGTGGAGAAGATGCCTTCAACAAAGTATGAGATTGAAAAGTTCACCGGAGTGAATGATTTCGGTCTGTGGCGCTTGAAGATGAAAGCCCTACTGGTCCAACATGGTTGCGTGGAAGCGTTGAAGGGAGAGGCAGCCATGAATGCAAAATTGACGGCAGCGGAGAAGTCATTGCCGAGTTGCAAGTTTTTCCACTGTATGCAGTTGATAAAGCTGCATGAAGATAGCTAGTTTGTTCCCTTGATGTTGTAGAGTTAGGTCCAAGGTGGAGATTTGTGAGATATTGGATCGAACTCTAGTATGGTCGAAAGGTAGCTTCTTGGTTCGATAGGATTGAGCATGAAGTCGAAGGTTGTTCACATGCTTGTGTCGAAGATGCTAGGGTTGTTAGCATGTTAAATTAGGTTTTAGTATTTAAACCCTAATTTGTTAAGTTAGCTTGTTTATTAAGTTGGCTTGTATAATGGGTCTTGTGGAAAAAAGCCCATTAGTTAGTATGTTAGGTTTTATTATAAATAGCATACTAGTCTCTCATCATTGCTAAGCTGCAAATCCTAATTTAGGGTGAGAGAGGTTATTTGTTATTCTTGTAAACTTGTAATCTTGTTTTAAGAGAAAGTGAAAGAATAGCAGTTATAACCAATTCTTGTGTTCCTCTTCTTCCTTGTCCTTTATTCTTCCTTGTTTTATACTTTGTTCTTGGCATTGAATTCACAACAGATTAAGTGTCACAATTTATTGTGAATGGGGAAGTAGAGGTTATGATAGAGGAACAAGACATAGTATCTAAAATGAAATATTAGGAAAATGCACTTATTATGTACATTTTAAGGACGAATTTATCAATGAATTCAGTGAAAAAAATTCATGAACAATGTTTGAAATTTTGTATCACTCCCTGATCGGTGTTATACTGAAGACGGATGTCGGATACTACATCATTAGATTCAAGAAAAAAATTTATAGGGACGTATTTCTAATGAGAGGAGAGGACCATATACAATATACCACACACCTAGGTTCTTACATGAATGAACCCCCTATTTCACCTTGCAGAATGATGTGCTTAGAGTTTTACCAGTTTGGGATATGTTACCTTAGATGCCACTAGTCTATACGGGGGGAGAAAAGTATAGGAATAATTGGAAATACCATTGGAAACTACTAATCACTGATGAATGTACAATAAAATAGAAGAAAGCTCTAGGTTAATATCAAAAGATGTAACAACTCAATACAAGGACCATAGATCGTTATGGGTGATTATAATAATGTCCTCGATGTTGGTGGAAACCAATGCAGGAAGCAGAATACTCTGACATGGAAAATATGATGGATGAGGTGGCTTATATGAGCATGAATCAAAAGGAAACCATTTTTCATTAATAAGTACTTAAATGGTACTCCCTCCGTTTTTTATTATAAGTCGTTTTGAAAAAAAATATGTGTTTAAATATAAGTCGATTTACAATTCCAATAAATAATTAATGTTATTTTTCCTATTATATCCTTAAATATTTATTATTCTCTCTCCTTTCAATTATATAAATTTATCTTCCACATGTCATTAATGAAGAATAATTTTGTAAAAACCTTCATAATTTCTCATTTTCATACAACAATTATTATTTTTCGGGTTAAATATACGATGTCCCATGCCACTAGGGCGAGTTTTGATTTTGCCCCCCTGAAGTTTTTTTTTTGTAAACCGCCCCCTATAAAACAAAGATTCTGTTTTCAGAAGCCCCTATCCCTTGTTTGGCTGACTGGACTTGCTTACTTATTGTATAAAGTGTTTAATAAGCAAAAATCAATCAAAATTTTTGCCTCAACCAAGGATCGAACCAAGTTCCATTATGTTAATGACCAACATCTTAACCAACTGAGCTACAGTTTTCGGTTGAAACTAAATGTTTTTTATTTGCTTTTCTTATTAATGTTCTAACTGAATAAAAACTGTACACATTAATTACTAAATTTTTTATAAACGTTTTTATAAACTATATTTTAAAAACTGTACATATTAATGTATTTTATATTAACATAAAAAGTTAGTATATTAACATAAAAATTTATAAACTAATAAAAAATTTTATAAACTATTAAATTTTTATAACACTTTCAAGTTTTTATTTAACGTTTTTATATAATTTTTTAATTAACTTTTCTAAATGTAATAAACAAAAATGTTAATATATATATATATATATATATATATATATATATATATATATATATATATATATATATATATATATATATAAAAGTATATATATATATATATATATATATATATATATATATATATATATATATAAAAGTATACTGAACGTTAATATAAAAAAATTTAGGGTTAAATTTAACGTTAATATAAACTACATTTTATTCATTTTTACAAACATTTAACGTTAATATATATATATATATATATATATATATATATATATATATATATATATATATATATATATATATATATATATATATATATATATATATATATATATATATATATATATGTTATATAATATGACGTTATAATACATATGAGACTAACATTAATATATTGGAAACTAACATTTTGAAATAACATTAGTATGTATATTAATATCTACTAAATTATATATATATATTGGAAACTGACCTTAATATATTGGAAACTAACATTAGTATATATATTGGTAACTGACGTTAATATATAAATAATTATTTTTTATTATGAATATTAATTTAAAATAGTATTAATTTTATTAAATAATACTATGAAATAATTCATTAACGTTTTTTTCAAAAACATTAATAATATAATATATAAAGTACATTAATATATTAATGTTTTATAATATATTAATATTTTTTTATAATATATAAAGTACATTTTTAATTTTATATTAACGTTTTTTTATAATATATTAATGTTTTTAGTATGTATAATTATTGTTTAGTTTTTTTAATTATTAATTATTGTTAGTTTATATTTATAAAAATGATAGCTAAAACGTAAGTTAGGGTATTTTAAAAAATAGTTAAAACGTAAGTAATATATATTAAATTGATTTTGAAACGAATAAAATCAGTATGACGAAATAGTTTAGTTGGTGGGAGATGATGGTCGATAACATTGGAAACAATCATGAGAGAAATGAGCTTCCCTTTACAATTCATCAAATGTATGCATTGTGTCACCATTGTATCATACAAATATGCCATCAATGTTCATCAAAGTAAATACATGAAAGCTAAAATGGGATTGAGACAACGGGATCTCATATCCCGTCTAATATTTGTGCTCATAATGGAATATAAGCATAGGTGTCTGGAGAAATTGAAGAGGATACCAAATTTCAACTTCCACCCAAGATATGAGAAAATACAAATAACTAATATTTTTTATGCAGATGATCTAATCTTGTATATCAGAAGGGATGCGAGCTCAATCCAAATCATGATGAGAGAGTTCAAAAAATACTCAGAAGCAACGGTGATATTTTAATGGTGA